>NC_084733.1:38737292-39042292 GCF_033978785.1 Entelurus aequoreus
TTTTCAGAGAAAATACCCCTTCTCAAATATTATGATGACAAAAGTGTATATCGAAGTTGAATTAATCAGGCACTTTTTTTTAGTTATAATATTTAAGGATGTCCTGATTGATGTCAAATATCGGTGTGATATCAGCAAAAAAACAAGCATCCGATTGCATGTAACATGTCCGATGTAATCTCCGACCCAAGCAGTAATTCAGAGTGTGCACTTGTGCAAAGCTGGACAACCAGTTATCATCTAAATGTCCTCCAATAAGCACACACGTTTGGTCTTTTCTTGTAATTTAGTCAAGTCGTTTACAAAAGGTAAACATGGTAGGCTGTAGGCTACTAGGAGCTAGCAGCTACACAACAGCTAAGCACGCAATAGCACACAAGGTGGACATAAATAATAAAGTCCTTAACTGAGCAAGATTGTAGTCCAAAACACAACATTTGTCAATATAGACGAGTAATAAATAATTATAGTTGCATATGAGGAAGTACCCAGTAACAAATGTGTCCGCATCATTCCATTTACTGCATCGTAAGCTTTTGCTCAAATGATGTCAGTTTACAATCGGTATATATTTGCATTACATAATTTTATTTTATTCATTTAAATCTGTGACATTATCTTTTTTTAGTCATGTAATTTTTATTGACATCCAGCATCAGACATTCCTATCCATTACATCATATTTACACACATCATACAGCTGTAAATTTCTCCAAAAAAAATAGAAAAAAAGTGACATTATCAATAAAAATGCCTTCAAAAAGGGCCAACATTTAAAAACAAATTACATGTTTAATAATTTTTGCAAGGACTGAAGTTTATTGAAAAATATTGAGCGAAAAAAAGTAATTAAAAAGAAAAAATCAAAAATGATTTTACGCCCTTCAAAAACGGAAGATATTTTACGTCCTTTTTGGCTTTGAAGATAATTAAAATGTCCCCAGAGGGTTAAGACAGAAAAAATTATGTTTAATTTCGGCGCCTCAGCAAATCCTCGTCATTTAGAGAAGTCATTTGGCCGCTTTGTAATCATTTTTTGTGTGAAAGTGCTCGTGCTTGGCAACATACATTCCTTGGTTCCCCCGCCCATTAGTTGGCTCATTTCAGGTCCAAACCAAGGCCGAGCTGATAAGGACTCTTGGCAGCTCCAGGATTATCATGCTGGGTCAGACTGTACCCCGCTGATCTCCACCAAGGAATGCAAGCAAATCAACAAGTCGCTCCGTCACGCACCAGTCAGTCCATGCCTCACTTTTGTTTTCTTTTTTTTTTTTTCTTTTTTTTGTTTTACATGTGTTTGACTTCTCCTCACCTAACATTATTTTCTATCTGTGCACTGTTTTCTATGTAAAAGCAACTCTGTGCATCTGTTGACATTCAGTGACAGGATATGCTCTGTTTTGGCTATCAAGATTAATGGATCTGGGAACGGAGTTTGGTATTTTGATACTCAGCTGCCCCCAGAGAGGAGGGGGTCAAATGTTGCACACTCGTATTTGGTGCAGAGATACAGCTGTGAATGGAATCAGTGAAACAAAAAGAGAAGAAAACGACATCAGGGATGTGCTCTCTCTGGGTTACCAAGTTTAAACATATTTAAAAAATGTAGAGAGGACATGGAAAGTGAAACATATCTGTTTTTTTAACTAATAATGTCTTGTTTTTCATACACTGTCTGGGTTTAAATACAATTAAACAAACATTGGTGACTTAGTCTCTATGCTTTTTGCAAAATAAGACACCATAACCAATCAAAGTTGTAGCATACAGTAATAAATAATAATAATAACCGATCAAATTCAATGAGAGCCTTAGAGTCCAAGTTTCCGAGGTGTCACTGAATGCACCATACTGCTATCTAAGTCTAGTGCAGGGTTCTTTAACAGGGGGTCCGTAACCCTCAGAGGGTTTACAGAGCAACTAAACTTTAAAAAAAAGTTAAAGTACCAATGATAGTCACACACACGCTAGGTGTGGTGAAATTACTCTCTGCATTTGACCCATCCCCTTGTTCACCCCCTGGGAGGTGAGGGGAGCAGTGAGCAGCAGCGGTGGCTGCGCTCGGTAATCATTTTGGTGATTTAACCCCCAATTCCAACCCTTGATGCTGAGCTAAATGAGGGTCGTGAAATTGTTGGTTAATGAGACTATATTCCACATGCAGTATTTCCACAAATGTAATTGTCTTTAAACAAACTTTTATCCAACACACTGCAGTGGCGTTTAAAAGTAGCGGTGGTATGGCCGCACTACTCTTTGTACCTTGCAGGTTCAAAAATTAAATCAAGAATAAATAATTACATTGTTATATTCGTGTTGGCATTTAAGATAGCTAGCAATTAGCTCTCTAGTTGCCTGCTAGGGATTAGCGGCACAAGCTGCCAGCTAGCAATTAGCTTTCGAGTTGTCATCTAGCAATAAGCGCACCGGCTGCCTGCTAACGATTACCTGCGCAAGCTGCTACCAAGCATTTAGCACCCGAGTTGTCAGTTAGCAATTAGTGCAAAAGTGGTCAGATAGCAATTAGCGCATCAGTTGTCAGGCAGCATTTTACGTACCAGTTGTCTGCTTACGATTAATGCACCAGTTCTCAGCTAGCCATTATCACACCTGTTGTCGGCTAGCAATTAACGCACGAGTTGTTAAGTAACGTTTAGCCCACCAGTTTTCAGCTAGCGATTAACGTGCCGGCTATCAGCTAGCTATTAGCAGGTTATGTGTCAGATAGCAATTTGCGGTCTAGTTGCCATGCAGCTAGCTATTACGGCGCTATACCGTATCCTGATGAGAGTGCGGAAATATGACCACATCACCCCAATTCTCAAATCCCTTCACTGGCTTCCTGTTCCACTCAGGATTGAATTCAAAGTCTCCCTGCTAACCCACCAGTGCCTCCATGGAAATGCCCCCCTCTACCTCAAAGAACTACTCACCCCCAAATCCTCCACACGACACCTCCGCTCCGGACAGGCTAACCTCCTCCAACCTCCGAGGACAAAGCTACGAACAATGGGAGACCGGGCTTTCTGCTCCGCCGCTCCCAGTCTGTGGAACGCTCTCCCTGACCACCTGAGGGCACCACAGACTGTGAATGCTTTTAAAAAAGGCTTGAAAGCCCTTCTTTTTAAAAAAGCCTTTATTTTTTTTAAGATATGTGCATACTAGCTATAGCTATTTGGCTGTTCTAGTTTTTATTTTTATTTCTTTCTTTATTATCTTTTTAAAAAATTATTAATTTTAATTTTATTTATTTTTTTAATACACTGTAGCACTTTGAGATTGTTTACTCAATATAAAGTGCTTTTTTACAAATAAAATCTATTATTATTATTATTATTATTATTAAAATATTTTAGTATTGCACAATAACAAGGTACATTTAGGACCAGGTACATTTAAATAGAATTTTATTCGGGACGTATAAGTAGGGGTCCCTATTCGATCGCTCCATCAGTTTGGGGGTCCTTGGCCTGGAAAATGTTGCAGACCTGTGTTCTAGCCCAACAATCAAGGATACCATGGGGCTTACCGGCTGCCCGCAGTAGTTTTGTAGAGAGTCCCGTCTTGGACCGTCACCTTGATGGTAGAGATGGACATTGTTCACGCTCAGAGAGCTACAACCGCTGCTTGAGGTCCGTCACTTGAAATGTACCCGCAGTCTTCCTTGAAGATGAGGTCCACCTTGTATTCCCTGTGGATGTAAAGGCAGGAGGGCTGACCAAGCAGTTTGTTAGAAGACATGTCAGGGCGACATGTTGTGCTGTCTCGTATGCGTGTGATTGTATCACTTGATGTAAACAAAGCACACACAGAGCCCTTGTCCATGTGTTCTTAGATACAACAAGTGCCAGCAGTTTGACAAATAAGGTGAGAAACATTAGTCACAGTTGTCTAGCTAATTGTGTGTGAATTCAAAGGGATACTAAATGTTGATTTATCCAATTTAATTATCATTTATATGTATTTTGCATTGTTTTCTGCATGTAAAACTAAAATCATCTTCTATAAAATGTTTTGTGTTAATATTTTTGCTTCTTATGGTCCTTCCGGGTACTCCGGCTTCCTCCCACCACCAAAGACATGCACCTGGAGATAGGTTGATTGGCAACACTAAATTGGCCCTAGTGTGTGAATGTTAGTGTGAATGTTGTCTGTCTATCTGTGTTGGCCCTGCGATGAGGTGGTGACTTGTCCAGGGTGTACTCCGCCTTCTGCCCGAATGCAGCTGAGATAGGCTCCAGCTCCCCCTGTGACCTCAAAAGGGACAAGCGGTAGAAAAAGAAGGATGGATGGGAAAAATAGCTTCAGTTTCCATACGATGTGGTGTTCAACAGACCCTTTGGAACGCATTAATAATAAAAAAAAACAAAGTACTACTGTCCATCTGTGTTTTTTGGATCCCTGAAAGCCCATTGAGAATAACAATGTGTGTAGTTCCCCTCCTCCCTTTTTATATTTAAGTAACTTTACAGGGAGGAAAATTGAAGAATTTCTCAACGCACGCCCATGTGGAACACAAAACTGCATCCAGGTCTTCCGTTAATATCAAGAACATAGTTATATGGATACATTACAGTACAAATAGATCCTGATTTACTAAAGGTTAGCGTGTACTAAAACACTTGCAAACTTAATAGCACACGCAAAGCAGATCTGCTGAGCGTGCACAAAGTGAATTGAACGACGCAGTTCCACACACGGCTGTGTGGGAGGAATGATTGCGCTGCAAAGACACGTGTGTGTCAACATATTTGAACTGTCAGAAATAAAAAATATGAGACATATCGTCTAATCAGCAACATGCACATTGAATATTCTACTTGAGGAAAATGCTGTAATGTTGGACGAGTTAACAAAGTTCAATTTTAATTACATTGTTAGCTTTGTACTCACTCATACATGTCAATGAAAGGCATATTTGGTCAACAGCCATACAAGTCACAGTAAGGGTGGCCATATAAACAACTCCAACACTGTCACAAACATGCGCCACACTGTGAACCCACACCAAACAAGAATGACAAACACATTTTGGGAGAACATCCACACTGCAACACCACATAAACACAACAGAACAAATACCCAGAACCCCCTGCAGCCCCAACTCCTCCGGGACGCCACAATACATACATTTTGAATGTTTTTGTGTGTTTTTTTTCTCTATAAAACTTGGTTATAGGATTTCAGCATAAGTAGTTTTTGAAAATTTTTAGCACATTTAAAATGACCGCGATAATAATGGTAACGGTGAACATTTTGGTGACAATAACCGTAATAAGTAGGGGTGTGAATCTTTGGGTGTCCCACGATTCGATTCAATATCGATTCTTGGGGTCACGATTCGATTCAAAATCGATTTTTTTTCAATTCAACACGATTCTCGATTAAAAAACGATTTTTTCCCGATTCAAAACGAATCTCTATTCAATCAATACATAGGATTTCAGCAGGATCTACCCCGGTCTGCTGACATGCAAGCAGAGTAGTAGATTTTTGTAAAAAGCTTTTATAATTGTAAAGGACAATGTTTTATCAACTGATTGCAATAATGTAAATTTGTTTTAACTATTAAATGAACCAAAAATATGACTTATTTTATCTTTGTGAAAATATTGGACAGTTTGTTGTCAAGCTTATGAGATGCGATGCAAGTGTAAGCCACTGTGACACTATTGTTCTTTCTTTTTTATTTTTTATAAATGTCTAATGATAATGTCAATGAGGGATTTTTAATCACTGTTATGTTGAAATTGTAACTAATATTGATACTGTTGTTGATAATATTCATTTTTGTTTCACTACTTTTGGTTTGTTCTGTGTCGTGTTTGTGTCTCCTCTCAATTGCTCTGTTTATTGCAGTTCTGAGTGTTGCTGGGTCGGGTTTGGTTTTGGAATTGGATTGCGTTGTTATGGTATTGCTGTGTATTGTTTTGTTGGATTGATTAATTTAAAAAATAAAAAATAAAAAAATAAAAAATAAAAATAAATAAAAATAAATCGATTTTAAAAAAATGAGAATCGATTCTGAATCGCACAACGTGAGAATTGCGATTCGAATTCGAATCGATTTTTGCCCACACCCCTAGTAATAAGAAATGTTTATACCGTGACATTCCTATCTAATGGTCGCCAACCCGCCGACCGTGATTTACCAGTCAATCTTTGGGACCCTACCGGTCGAATGCGAAAATATTAGGGAAGAAAAAAAATATTAATATGACATCAGTGTGTGACAACCCCACCCGGAAAATGACCAACAGACCCACAATCAGGCAAGCATTGTAACACCTGAACACGCCCGCACGCCTCACCTCTCTTTCGTTAGCCTCTTATTCCGCGCCCACGACAACTTTCATGCACTTTCTATGAGGCATAACTGCTTTGGTTGTTGATATGGAAAAATACAACATTACCTACACGCAGTCTGCTACCATAAGCCTGTTTTGTTTGTCCGCCTTCTGGAACCGGAAGTGATGTCACCAAATGTAGTACTGTTATATTTGACGTGACCTGTGTACCTTTCCATACTGATAGGTCTACTTTAACTATTTAGCTCACATGTCGTATGTCTAAGTTGGTGTGTCGAAGCACATTAACGTGAATTGTGGTTCTCAACAAGTCATGGATACACAACCTGATCCCCCACAGGTGGACATCACTTGTCTCTCTGCACTCTCGCTGTGGAAAAAAGAATAATGTCCCACCTGCCAGAGGAAAGAAATTCCTCAACGCTCACAACCGCTCCTTGAAATTCCCACGTCATTAAAAAGTAGGAATTGGGAAGAGTCTGCGAAAATGTTTTGGTCCAAGTTTGTCCATTTTGTTGACTTTGACACAGCACCTGCATTTGTGATGGATGTTGTCAAGGCCGGAATCAGGAGTGTATGGCGGGAAAAGCCTTGAGGAAGCACACATGGCGTTAAAAAGACGCTGAGGAATAGACTTAATACTCAGCCAAGGAGGTCCCAGCTTGTCTTGTGGGGCAGATCCTGTATTTTACTGACGTGAAGCGACTGGAAACTTCATTTTCTGCTGGGCTTCTTTCCAGAACCTTCATCTAATCACAGTCAGAAGGTTGCACGGTGTGAACAATTGGATTAAAATAGGAAAAGGGACAATTCTATAGAAATTAAAGTTGAATGTGTAGCAGTATTAATGTCCTTTGCTAAAAACTCTACTTCCATCCAGATATTGATCGTTTCTATGGAGCTTACCGGTATTGCATCGTCCTCTTCAAGGCCTACTGAAACCCACTACTACCGACCACGCAGTCTGATGGTTTATATATCAATGATGAAATCTTAACATTGCAACACATGCCAATACGGCCGGGTTAGATTAGTAAAGTGCAATTTTAAATTTCCCGCTAAACTTCCAGTTGAAAACGTCTATGTATGATGACGTATGCGCGTGATGTCAATCGTTAAACGGAAGTATTCGGACACCATTGAATCCAATACAAAAAGCTCTGTTTTCATCTCAAAATTCCACAGTATTCTGGACATCTGTGTTGGTGAATCTTTTGCAGACTGCAAAGAAGAAAGTTGTAGGTGGGATCGGTGTATTAGCGGCTGGCTGCAGCAACACAACCAGCTTTGACTTGGATAGCAGACGCACTATCCGACGCTAGCCGCCGACCGCACGGATGATCGGGTGAAGTCCTTCGTCGCTCCGTCGATCGCTGGAACGCAGGTGAGCACGGGTGTTGATGAGCAGATGAGAGGTGGCTGGCGTAGGTGGATAGCTAATGTTTTTAGCATAGCTCTGTGAGGTCCCGTTGCTAAGTTAGCTTCAATGGCGTCGTTAGCAACAGCATTGTTAAGCTTCGCCAGGCTGGAAAGCATTAACCGTGTATTTACAGGTCCATGGTTTAATAGTATTGTTGATTTTCTGTCTATCCTTCCAGTCAGAGGTTTATTTCTTTTGTTTCTATCTGCAGTTAAGCCCGATGCTATCACGTTAGCTCCGTAGCTAAAGTGCTTCGCCGATGTATTGTCGTGGAGATAAAAGTCACTGTGAATGTCCATTTCGCGTTCTCGACTCTCATTTTCAAGAGGATATAGTATCCGAGGTGGTTTAAAATACAAATCCGTGATCCACAATAGAAAAAGAAGAGAATGTAAAATCCAATGAGCCAGCTTGTACCTACGTTACGGTCACTGCATCTAGTCCTTCACTCTCACGTTCCTCATCCATGAATCTTTCATCCTGGCTCAAATTAATGGGGTAATCGTCGCTTTCTCGGTCCGAATCGCTCTCGCTGCTGGTGTAAACAATGGGGAAATGTGAGGAGCTTTTCAACCTGTGACGTCACGCTACTTCCGGTACAGACAAGGCTTTTTTTTATCAGCGACCAAAAGTTGCGAACTTAACGTCGATGTTCTCTACTAAATACTTTCAGCAAAAATATGGCAATATCGCAAAATGATCAAGTATGACACATAGAATGGATCTGCTATCCCCGTTCAAATAAAAAAAAATAATTTCAGTAGGCCTTTAAATAGTAAATGGGTTATACCTGTATAGCGCTTTTCTACCTTCAAGGTACTCAAAACGCTTTGACACTATTTCCACATTCACACACTGATGGCGGGAGCTGCCATGCAAGGCCCTAACCACGACCCATCAGGAGCAAGGGTGAAGTGTCTTGCTCAAGGACACAACGAACGTGACGAGGTTGGTAGAAGGTGGGGATCGAACCAGGAACCCTCAGGTTGCTGGCACAGCCACTCTCCCAACCCCGCCACGCCCTCCCCTTGATAATGTAAGACTGTGAGAAGAGTCACGATAATTAGGTGAATTATATTTATATAGCACTTTTCTCTAGAGACTCAACACGCTTTACAAAGTGAAACCCATTATCTACGTTACATTCAAACCAGTGTGGCTTGCATTGGGAGCAAGGCGGGTAAAGTGTCTTGCCCAAGGACACAACGGAAGTGACTCGGTCGGCGGAAGCGGGGATCAAACTTGAAACCCTCAAGTTGCTGACACGGTTGCTCTACCAACGAAGCCACGACGCCCCCGACAGTGCGATGTGTTGGGCCGTAAAGCCGCCTCGTGCATGCAGCAGTTGATGTACACCAAGTCATGTGAGCACGCCGCTGCGGTCTGTGCGTTTCTCAAATAAGGTCAGAATTATTCAAGACAGAAGTCAAGCCCATTGCTGTGTAAATTATTCAATGAAAGACAGAAGTGATTTTAAATGTATTGTATCCATTTGAATCAATTCTTTTATATGATATTTACAATGTTTTTTGCGTGTAAAACTATATTTTCTATAAAGTGTTTGCATTTGTTGCATGTTTGTATTGGCATTGTTGCTTATGAGAAACTATATATAAACATATACAGTACAGGCCAAAAGTTTGTACACACCTTCTCCTCATTCGATGAGTTTTCTTTATTTTCATGACTATTTACATTGTAGATTGTCATTGAAGGCATCACAACTATGAATGAACACATGTGGAGTTATGTACTTAACAAAACAATTTAAAAATAACTGAAAACATGTTTTATATTCTGGTTTCTTCAAAATAGCCACCCTTTGGTCTGATTATTGTTTTGCACACTCTTGGCATTCTCTCAATGAGCTTCAAGAGGTAGTCACCTGAAATGGTTTTCACTTCACAGGTGCTTGAAGCTCTTCAAGAGAATGCCAAGAGTGTGCAAAGCAGTAATCAGAGCAAAGGGTGGCTATTTTGAAGAAACTACAATATAAAATATGTTTTCAGTTTTTTCACCTTTTTTTGTTAAGTGCATAACTCCACATGTGTTCATTCATAGTTTTGATGCCTTCAGTGACAATCTACAATGTAAATAGTCATGAAAATAAAGAAAACGCATTGAAATGATAATGTGTGTCCAAACTTTTGGCCTGTACTGTATATATATATATATATATATATATATATATATATATATATATATATATATATATATATATATATATATATATATATATATATATATATACACACATTTATGTATATATCTATTAATAAATAAAAACATTAATCCAAATATTGACCACTGATATCAAGAGTAGTATCAGTGTCAGATATAGCTGTACATTAGTGCGACAAGAGCCGTGGGCAAGATCAAGCAATTACATTGGCATGTAATTTGGGTACCTCAATTTAAGAGTGGCCCCAACTTAAGAGTGTTTTGAAATAAGAGCTGTCTCTCCAGTAATTGTCTTGCTTTAGATTGTATTTTAAAAAATTGCATTACAAGCATCTCCCGTCATTAGTTAGTTTAGCAAATGTCACAGTGAACGCCAAAAGGTCCGCCCAAAACATCTGGTCTTACTCGCTAGCATTAGCTTATAGCTAGAGGTCAACATCCATTGTTTTCCAACCATGGGAAGGAAGAAAGTGAGTGTGAAGGAGAATAGGAAGTGGATGATATTTATCGAATGAAATCATTAAAAAAATGACTGGGCAAAACAATTTGGGCGTATCACTGCTAGTGTGCACCATTCTAAAGCAGAATAAGTCCTACGCCAGCCCAGAATATTAAAATAATATCTAAACGGCGGATATTTATCCATGAAAATATGGAAAAGCTGTTGATGGTGTGACTGATGGAGAAGCAGCTGAAAGGAGATACCATAAAAGTTATCTACCCAGGGTAAATACTCAACTTTATTATTACATTACTTTATTAAACTAATTTAGTTGTTAGTAGTACATTTATTGTATTGTTTATTGCTAAATTTCTTATCCAAAATGTTTTAAAAGGCATTGTTGTTTTGAGTTAAGAGCTCCATTACGGAACCAATTAAGCTTGTAAGTTGAGTTAGTACTGTAATTGTTACACTTTTTAAACCAATAAAAACGTTCAACTGGGATTTTATCAAGGTCTATGAAGCGTAATTTAAACAGATTTTTGAAAAACTTCATGAGCCTTGCAGGTGCTAAAAAAAACCCAGTATAGAACTCAAAAGTGGCTTATTTTTTTAATTATTATTATTACTGTTGAGAGGCATAGATTACAGTGCAAACCATTCTTTGGCAAACATACAATACAAATGTCATGATAGGTACTAACTAGTGGAGCCCCGTTGATCACTCGTAAAAGGGACAGTGTTGGTAAGGCATGTTCAGTCTTGCATTCTATTGACACTTTTTAAGAGGGGGAAAAAGGGCAGGTTACTGTAAAACAAACAAACAAAAAGAAACACTCCAAAAAAAACACATTTATCCCAGGTAACAGAAACCTCCCAGAGCTTTTAAACTTAAACTAGCACACATCAGAGGACGTGTTTGTGGTACAAGCAGAGAGAGCAAGCAAATACACAACTGTAAACACAGTTTCATGTAAAAACCCGTCCTGAATGGAACATTCCAGACAGTATTATATTGCTTTAATGACAGATGCTTGCTTTGGACGTCACCGCTTACAGAACACAATGAGGAAGAACGCTAAAAGTGTGTGCATGTTGTGTATGCTCCATACAAGAAGTATCCATCTCATTGCATGCGCAACGTGTTTTGATTGTCACTAAATCCCTTCCCACCTCGCATATGGCTTCCATTACGTGGAATGAGGGTCAGAGGGTTAAAGAAGCCTTGCCCTGCGCAGCGTGCTCGGCTTAATGACGTAACTTTCAACAAAGTTTGGCAAAGAAAACACTAGCGGGGCAATTCTCTACTAAAAAAGGGGGCAATGCGCCCTTTTGAAGTGAACATGATCACACGGTTCATGGCAATTGAACGCATAGACTTTGTGATCCAGCGCTGCAGGCCCAGCAGTAAATCAATGCAGTCCTTCCGTTATGAGTAGTGCGGACTTAAAAACTAAATACTACAGCGGTCGTCCACTGCAGTGGACATGTATAACAGGGCTATTTTTTTTCTGATTAAAGAAATAAACCACAAACAAATGTCTACTGCAGAGGACGTTGGCTCTTACTGGGGACAAAGTTCACAACATGACGACCATCAGAAATCAGTAGACATTTTTCTTTCATTGGAATTTTCCATAGGGCTTCACATTGTTTGTATTAAAAATGCATTGTTATAAAGCACCTTAGAATAAAAGACCTAACTATTTATAAAAAGTCATTGACATTGAATAAAGTGATCTCAATAGTGATAAAAATGGATATATGTTGCTTTTTCATATACAAGACAATACTTTGAAGGTATTAAGTGATTAATTCATTTTAAGGGTAAAATAGCACCGTTTTTTTGTTTGTTTTTTTGGCATATCTAACCTGAGAAACGTTTGTGAACAAACAAAAATGGCTGCCTCCTCTCAATCGACTTCCCTTTCCTGCAGGTTGATGGCGACAGACCAAAAGGGGGTCGGGCAGCCTAAATTGTTGCAAAGGCCTCAGGGAGCGTTCATCCGTCCTCCAGATCAGAGAAGAATCCTTTTAGTCCTGGAGGAGGCAACAAAAACAAAGAAGAACAGAACCATCTCCCCCTGTTCAAAAATGGAAAAAAAATGAGGCTATTGTGTGTTTCCAGGCTACTGGTGGGCTTCGTGAGTCTCCTCCTCTCGGTGGCTGTCTGACTGTTTCAGACACAAGCGTGTGATAGTGGGCAGGTCCTGAGGCTCATTAATGGCTGCGGTCTGCTTTTGGCCCCTTGGCTGCGTTCAGGCACACGGGGCAGCAGGCGCCTTTTAGCCTGACAGGCTGTTTGCACTGGGCTGGCAGACAAGACTCCACAAAGCAGGTGACCCTGGCGTCCTGGGAGGACAAAGAAAGGACATTCCTTATTAGATTAGACCGGATGAAAGAGTCCCTGTGGTCACCACAAAGATTTCTTGCAGAACAATAACCAGTATGAAAAAACTGATGTATCAAAGTAGTGATTACCTAGGAGTGTCCCGATCAGATATCAGAAAAAAAACAATTATTATCGGATGATATCGACTTGCACCTAAACTTTTCGACACAAGCAGTCTTGTAGCATGTTTACTTTACAGCCAGTTAACATCTGCATGTCCTCTAATAAACACACAAAGTTGGTTTTATCTTGTATTTTAGTCATGTCATTAACAAAAGGTAAACATGTTGGGTTATAGGCTACGAGGAGCTAGCAGCTACACAACTTCTAAGCACACAATAGCACACAAGCTAGACATATGTGATAAGTGTCCTTAGTTTAACAATATTGCAGTCTAAAACACACAAACAAGTAGCAAATAATTATAGCGTATTTGTAAGTATCCAGTATCCAGTCTGCATCATTCAATTTACTGCATGATGAGCTTTATTTAAAGGATTATTGTGACGACTCGGTGTCGCCAACAATATCTATCTACATCACTATCTATCCATCCATCCATTTTCTTCCGCTTATCCGGAGTCGGGTCGGGAAGCAGCCTAAGTAGAGAAGCGCAGACTTCCTTCTCCTCAGCCACTTCATCCACCTCTTCCCAGGGAATCTGGAGGCGTTCCCAGGCCAGTTGGGAGACATAGTCCCTCCAACGTCTCCTGGGTCTTCCCTGTTGCCTCCTACCGGCCAGACGTGCCTTAAACACTTCCCCAAAGAGCATCCTGACTAGATGCCCTAACCACCTTATCTGGCTCTTCTCGATGTGGAGGAACCGCAACTTTACTGTGAGCTCCTCCCGAATGACAGAGCTTCTCACCCTATCTCTAAGGGAGAGCCCCACCAACTGACGGATGAAACTAATTTTTACGATGTCCTGCCTTCTCCAAAAAACCTCAGCCAGTGGTATGGTGAAGACACCACGTGCCCTCTATGTCCGAGTCCAGCAACACTGAAGCACATCCTGGTGGGCTGCAACACCAGCCTCACCAGAGGCCGTTACACCTGGCGGCACAACCAGGTGCTAAAGTGTCTTGCACGACGGACAAGTGTCAATGCCCTTCCTCCTCCGTCGTCCCGTTGGCAAGCAACAACATTTGTCCGGGAGGGCGAGGGTCAAGCCAACCTCACCCCCACAAGACCAGACACTGGACAGCTAGGCGGGGCACTGGACCGGAAACTGCTGGCAGATCTGGGCCAGAGACTCTGCTTCCCAGTTGAGATTGCGTCCACCAACGTGTGGCCAGATCTTGTTCTGTGGGCAGCTTCGCTCAGGCTCGTGTGCATCATAGAGCTCACGGTGCCCTGGGAGAGTGCAATGGAGGAGGCCTACGAGCGCAAGAAGTTGAGGTACACTGAGCTTGCAGCCGATGCGCAACAACAAGGCTGGAAAGCAAGGGTACGCCCAGTGGAAGTAGGTTGCAGAGGGTTCGTGACCACCTCAACATCCAGGCTCCTCAGGGAAATGGGAGTGCGAGGGAAGGCCCACCGACAGGCAGTGAAAGACCTCTCCAAAGCCGCTGAAAAGGGGAGTCAATGGCTGTGGGTCAAGCGAAGGGACTCCACCTGGGCTTTCAAGTGAGTTGATGGCATCTAGGGAGTGATCCTGGGACGCTGGGACTCACTACTGAACCCTCTGGAGGTGTCGTGGGCCTATCAGCTAAACACTGAGGAAGGGGGGCGCCCACTTGATAACCCAGAGGATGCCTTCACTCACTTGACCATCCCTCAGAGTCGCATAGGTGTCTCAAGTATGCATTAAGGGATTGTAACATCTAGTCCTACACAACAGATTTGCGGCTTGTACCCGTGATCTTGTCCTTTCGGTCATAACCCCAAAGCTCATGTCCATAGATGAGGATGGGAACATAGATCCATCCATGCATCCATCCATTTTGTACCGCTTATCCCTATTGGGGTCGCGGGGAATGCTGCAGCCTATCTCAGCTGCATTCGGGCGGAAAGCGGGGTACACCCTGGCCAATTCGCCACCTCATCGCATGGCCAACACAAATAGACAGACAGTCCAAACTCAGATTCAGGAGGAGTATTGTGGTTTTCGCCCAGGTTTTTAACAGACAACATTCACATTCACACACTAGGGCCAATTTAGTGTCGCCAATCAACCTATCCCCGGGTGCATGTGAGGTGGGAGGAAGCCGGAGTACCCGGAGGGAACCCATGCAGTCACGAACATGCAAACTCTACACAGGAAGATCCCGAGCCCAGGATCGAACCCAGGACACGCACTAACCCTTGTTACTCCATGCTGCCCTGGAACGTAGATCGACCGGTAAATTCAGCGTTTTTTAAATTCCGGCCAAGCTCCTTCTTCACCACGACGGATCAATACAGGCTCCGCATCACTGCAGATGCCACACTGACCCGCTGGTTGATCTCCCGATCCACTCTTCCCTCACTCGTGAACAAGACTGCGAGGTACTTGAGCTTCTTCACTTTCGGCAAGATCTACTCCCCAACTCGGAAATGACATTCCACCCTTTTCCGGGCGAGAACCATGGACTAGGACGTAAAGGTGCTGATTTTCATCCCAGTTGCTTGACACTCGAACCGATCCAGTGAGAGCTGAATATCTAGGCCAGATGAGGCCATCAGGACCACATCATCTGCAAAAAGCAGAGACCCAATCCTGCAGCCACCAAACCGGATCCCCTCAACACCCTGACTGCGCCTAGAAATTCTGTCCATAAAAGTTATGAACAGAACTGGTGATAATAGAAAGCCCTGGCGGAGTCAAACCCTCACTGGAAACGGGTCTGATTTACTGCTGGCAATGCGTACCAAGCTCTGACACTGATCATACAGGGAGTGGACCGCCACTATAAGGCGGTCAGGTACCTCATACTCTCTGAGCACTTCCCACATGAATTCCCGAGGGACACTTCTCCAAGCCCACAAAGCATATGTAGACTGGTTGGGCAAACTCCCATGCACCCTTGAGGACCCGAGAGTATAGAGCGGGTCCACAGTTCTTTGATCAGGACGAAAACCACAATACTCCTCCTGAATCCGAGGTTGGACTATAGCCTCCTCTCCAGAAGGCTAAGGAGTGTGATCCCACAATAGTTGGAGCACACCCTCCGGTTCTCTTTCTTAAAGAGAGATTTGCCAATCCAGAGGCACCGCCCCAAATGTTCACGCAATGCTGCAGAGTCTCATCAACCAAGACAGCTCCATAGCATCTAGAGCCTTAAGGAACTCCGGGCGGGTCTCATCCACCCCCAGGGGTCCTGCTACAGAGGAGCTTTTTAACTATCTCAGCCCCAAAAATGAGAGTGCCCACCACAGATTCCCCAGGCACTGCTTCCTCATAGGAAGATGTGTAGGTGGAGGATTGAGGAGGTCTTTGAAGTGTTACCTCCACTGAGCCACAACACGCCTAGTCGAGGTCAGCAGCACACATCCACACCATACACGGTGTGGATAGTGCACTGCCTCCCCCTCCTGGGGTGGCGGATGGTGGCCCAGAATCGCTTCGAAACCATCCAGAAGTTGTTTTCCATGCATTCCCCAAACTCCTCTTATGTCCGAGTTTTTGCCCCTGCGACGGCCAAAACGGCACGCTGCTTGACCCGTCAGTACCTTTCCGCTGCTGCCAGAGTCCCATGAGCCGGAACTTCTCCACCTCACGCACCAGCTCATTATATATACATCCATCCATTTTCTACCGCTTGTCCCTTTTGGGGTCGCGGGGGGTGCTGGAGTCTAGCTCAGCTGCATTCGGCGGAAGGCGGGGTACACCCTGGACAAGTCGCCACCTCGCAGGGCCAACACAGATAGACAGACAACATTCACACTCACATTCACACACTAGGGCCAATTTATATATACAGATATATATAAATAGGTAGATATAATAATATATATATATACTGTATAACTATATATATGTATTAGGGCTGCAACTAACGATTAATATTAACCACACTTAAGATTTAATATTCGCCGGTGCATTGTTTGTAAACTATTATCACAGAAATCTTGCAAGATTAGAGCGGCCATATTTCGTAGTAGATCTAAAAGCAACCAATTAATGACTTTCCAACCGGGCATACTATATATAGATCGATCCAGCGGCTCGCCAAACGATGTATTTATATCTCTAAAGTTAAAATCGGTTATCGGTTTGTACCGATAATTTTTTACACTCCTAGTATATATATTTTCTATCTAAAAGTTAATATTTAAAAAAAGCATGTTACATTACTCGGTAAAGAATCTGGGTATTATCTTCGACCCAACTCTCTCGTTTGAGTCACACATTAAGAGTGTTACTAAAGCGGCCTTCTTTCATCTCCGTAATATCGCTAAAATTCGTTCCATTTTGTCCACTAGCGACGCTGAGATCATTATTCATGCGTTTGTTACGTCTCGTCTCGATTACTGTAACGTATTATTTTCGGGTCTCCCTATGTCTAGCATTAAAAGATTACAGTTGGTACAAAATGCGGCTGCTAGACTTTTGACAAGAACAAGAAAGTTTGATCATATTACGCCTATACTGGCTCACCTGCACTGGCTTCCTGTGCACTTAAGATGTGACTTTAAGGTTGTACTACTTACATATAAAATACTACACGGTCTAGCTCCAGCCTATCTTGCCGATTGTATTGTACCATATGTCCCGGCAAGAAATCTGTGTTCAAAGAACTCCGGCTTATTAGTGATTCCCAGAGCCCAAAAAAAGTCTGCGGGCTATAGAGCGTTTTCTATTCGGGCTCCAGTACTATGGAATGCCCTCCCGGTAACAGTTAGAGATGCTACCTCAGTAGAAGCATTTAAGTCCCATCTTAAAACTCATTTGTATACTCTAGCCTTTAAATAGACCCCCTTTTTAGACCAGTTGATCTGCCGTTTCTTTTCTTTTCTCCTCTGCCACCCTCTCCCTTGTGGAGGGGGGGACACAGGTCCGGTGGCCATGGATGAAGTGCTGGCTGTCCAGAGTCGGGACCCGGGGTGGACCGCTTGCCTGTGCATCGGTTGGGGACATCTCTGCGCTGCTGACCCGTCTCCGCTCGGGATGGTTCCTGCTGGCCCCACTATGGACTGGACTCTCACTATTATGTTGGATCCACTGTGGACTGGACTTTCGCTGATATGTTGGATCCACTATGGACTGGATCTTCACAATATTATGTCAGACCAACTCGACATCCATTGCTTTCGGTCTCCCCTAGAGGGGGGGGTTACCCACATATGCGGTCCTCTCCAAGGTTTCTCATAGTCATTCACATGACGTCCCACTGGGGTGAGTTTTTCCTTGCCCTTATGTGGGCTCTGTACCGAGGATGTCGTTGTGGCTTGTGCAGCCCTTTGAGACACTTGTGATTTAGGGCTATATAAATAAACATTGATTGATTGATTGATTGACATGTTAAAAATTTGCTGTTTTGGGGGTCCTAGCACCAATTAAATCGATTTTAATAATTAGCTTCATTGTTAGCCACCTCAGACTTACAATGTATTACATAGGAATTGTGAAGTTCCCCTTTCAGGCATTTCTACCTTCTTAAAATATTGTCTCAGGCTAATCAAAGGATAATCTCCTCTTTTCCCACTAATCTTGTAACGACACTGAATCAATGGCCACTCTAGCTTTAATGAACAATAATACTTTATTATGATAGTATTTTATCTTTAATGCCGATAGCGATAGTCAAGAAAAAGGGAGCCTAAATGTGCGGTTCCCGTTTATTTTCCTCTAAGCGTTTTATAATCATTTTCACTTTTATGTCACACTGCTGCATGGGAGAAATACTGAAACGCAGCTAAAACGCGACATTACTGAAATAATAATTTTTTAAAAATTGGGTGGGGAATATAAAAAACAAATGTCAAATTCACGAAGAATGTCATGAGCTGCCTACAGTACTTATACAGCAACCTGCAGACGAAAGAATCAATTTCAGTTAACATAAAGCGTCAAATACACAGCTTGTGTCACTAAGGAATCAAAGTCCATCCAACAGAATGTCCATCTTGTTGCCCATTGAGGTCTGCACCGTACTAAGAGACATTCTAGTTCTATGTGATCATAAAAGTATAATCACAACAACATATGTTCAACCTACCTTGCATTCACATTGTGTGCATGGATCCTCTTTCCACTGCTCTCCAACTGTGCGCACACGCTCATTACTGTCAGTGCAGCCAGTCTTGCTCAGACGGGCTTCCAGTCGTTTAATCTGGAGAATGCGACAGACAGAGAATTATTGTACAAATCTCAACTCCATCTTGTGTTCTCCTCACTGTAATGTGACACTGTAAATACAGTGGAACGTACTAAATCTGACTGATGGCGACATAAGCTGTTGTCGAGCGACGTTGCTTTGTAGACACCATTAAAAGGCAGATTTTCATTGTCATTTCACCAATATTACCATATTTTCTATTCTTATCTAACAGCTGCTGCTGTAATTGACTTCTATATATTAACTAAAATGACAATTAAGCTTTCGTAAATGCACTAATCTTTCTTCCGGTGTCTAGCAATGCAGAAAAAGGGAGTAAGATCCAGGTTAGTACTGACATGCTTTTATTTTGAAGTTTATTTTGCAGTGAACACAAGGTCACTGTGTGGACTTTTTAATTGCTGCGTGTGTGTGACTAGTTGTTATGCTGCTTTGTGGCAATGAGGAAGTTAATACAGTGAACCCTTGTTCATAACAGTTAATTGGTTATGGTTTGGTTCTGGTGTTTGTTTATTTCAAACATGCATACAATTACAATATGGGACATAACATATTTCAAGTTTCTCATTATAGCATGTCCGAAAAGCAATATGAAGAAGCAGAGTTTATTTAATCCTACCTCTTTTCGTATCACACGAAATATGATATTATTATATAGTTATATTAGTATTTAATCCATTACATAATTTAATTCCACATACTGACATGCTATAAAGGTCTTAAAGGGAAACTGCACCTCTTTCGGAATTTTGCCTGTCGTTCACAATCATTATGAAAGACATGATGACGGATGGATATTTTTTTTATGCATTCTAACTTGTAAATAAACCTAAATAAAAGTATGCTCACAGCGCAGCCAATGGGAGTTCCTCTATTTCACCCATAAAATCCATTCAAAAACCGCCAACAATACTCCATTTACATTTCCTGACCAAGTATTAGTGATATTGTTATTATAAGCGCTAACGCAGACAAACTATTTATAGCGGCGTGATCACTTCCCTGTGTCCCTATGTTTACATCATCGAGTGGTCTGCTGCTTCCTCACTCCCCTGCTCCCTGTAAGTTTATTCTAGATCAGGGGTCACCAACCTTTTTGAAAGCAAGAGCTACTTCTTGGGTAGTGATTAATGCGAAGGGCTACCAGTTTGATACACACTTAAATAAATTGCCAGAAATAGCCAATTTGCTCAATTTACCTTTAACTCTATGTTATTATTAATAATTAATGATATTTACACTTAATTGAACGGTTTAAAAGAGGAGAAAACACGAAAAAAATGACAATTACATTTTGAAACATAGTTTATCTTCAATTTCGACTCTTTAAAATTCAAAATTCAACCGAAAAAAAGAAGACACAAACTTAAAAAAAGAATTTATGGAACATCATTAGTAATTTTTCCTGATTAAGATAATTTTAGAATTTTGATTAAATAGGTTAAAATCCAATCTGCACTTTGTTAGAATATATAACAAATTGGACCAAGCTATATTTCTAACAAAGACAAATCATTATTTCTTCTAGATTTTCCAGAACAAAAATTTTAAAAGAAATTCAAAAGACTTTGAAATAAGATTTAATTTGATTCTACAGATTTTCTAGATTTGCCAGAATATTTTTTTTGAATTTTAATCATAATAAGTTTGAAGAAATATTTCACAAATATTCTTTGTCGAAAAAACAGAAGCTAAAATGAAGAATTAAATTAAAATGTATTTATTATTCTTTACAATAAAAACAATACATTTACTTGAACATTGATTTAAATTGTCAGGAAAGAAGAGGAAGGAATTTAAAAGGTAAAAAGGTATATGTGTTTAAAAATCCTAAAATCATTTTTAAGGTTGTATTTTTTCTCTAAAATTGTCTTTCTGAAAGTTATAAGAAGCAAAGTAAAAAAATGAATGAATTTATTTAAACAAGTGAAGACCAAGTCTTTAAAATATTTTCTTGGATTTTCAAATTCTATTTGAGTTTTGTCTCTCTTAGAATTAAAAATGTCGGGCAAAGCGAGACCAGCTTGCTAGTAAATAAATACAATTTAAAAAATAGAGGCAGCTCACTGGTAAGTGCTGCTATTTGAGCTATTTGTAGAACAGGCCGGCGGGCTACTCATCTGGTCCATACGGGCTACCTTGTGCCCGCGGGCACCCCGTTGGTGACCCCTGTTCTAGATCATAAATCATGCATCTCACCTGGACAGAAGACGTCTGAGTAGGTATTATGGGCAAGTTGGTACACTTTGACAGCCATTTAGGACCCGACACTGGCAAAGATGACATGGAAGAGGCTTGGTGCCCCCCCCCCATGTTGAGTCTATTATTACACCCCAACATATGATTTCTTTTACTCTTTCATTGTCGATTCTGTTTATTTGGATTAGTGTTTGACCTTCTCTTCTACTGTTACCGAAAAGCAATATTTTAGTTTTACTGAGATTCAAAGATAATCTGATTTTGTCAAACCATCTCTTTAATTTGTTAATTTCTTCTGTTATTATTTGTATTAGCTTCTGTGTGTTCTCTCCTAAACAAAACAGTAGTGTCATCTGCAAATAGTACTAACTTTTAGTACTTTGTAACTTTACAGATGTAATTTATATAGAGATTGAACATTTTTGGGCCCCAGTATTGATACCTGGGGTACTCCACAAGATATATTTAGCTCTGCAGACGTATTTTCATCAAGCTTCACGTATTGCCTTCTGTTAAGGAAGACCTGGTTCCAGGTTTTTAATAATTTCATAGCTAGAGCATTAAAAAAACTTCAAAATATGTTTTTTAAACATTATGAGAGATCTGTAGACATGAAACAACACTCAAATAATCACCTCTACACTCGTTAAGGCGGGACTGAATGCTTCCTGAAGCTGAGCCAATCAGTTGACACGATACTAAGCAGCGTGCTTTGATTGGTTTGGTCTCCTCTCGTAGTCAATACTACTGTATTTTTAGTTCATTAAGCCATTTTTATGCATGAAAATGCTTAATTTGGGGCACAAATAAATCAATAATAACCTGTGATAGTGAAGCCATGAACTGTTCTACATTTATGTTGACATATTCGGAACCATTTTCATGCACAGTATTGACCCCTGTGGATATCAAATTTTCTACTTAATCGGACACTTTTTAATAATAATTAGTGCTGTCAAATTATTAATATACTTTTTTCTTCAGATTAAACATTTACATTTAGAATAATCATGATTAATTACATGTTTGAATGTGGATTCATCATGATTTATCACAGGTTATTACTCGCTTTTCATAATTTAAAAAAAGACCCCGTTATTTTCACACAAATGCTAATAGTATTTTCTAAAGTTCAATCAGGGTTTTATCTTTAAGTGAAATTTGACAGCGATCACACCAGTCGGAGTTTCTTTACTCATCTTTGCACTGACATTCAGGTAAAGGAGCAAGTGCGCTCAGAATAAAGTGCATGAATAATCTGCGTTTATACTTGACATGGGGTGCTGATATTTTTTGTTATTAATCACGTGCGTTTACTTGTATTTTTGACAGCCCTTGTAATAAAAAAATTAATGGTAGAACAGGACTTGATGAGTTATTCGATATAAGCGGGACAGTACTGACACTGATTGGTGCCATGCCGCATATCAAGATGTAATTGAATCAGCTGTTCTCCTTGTACCAAAGGTTAAACTCATTTGTGTTATTGTAGTATTATGGCATAGTCATGAAAGTATTTCTGTATTCTGACATTTATGTGGTTTGATGCATTTTGCATACTTCTCACAGCGTATTTCAGGCGCAAAGCAGCGGAAAGTAACTAAAACTTTGAAAACATTTCAAACACAGGGCAAAATGACAGAGTGACTGGGATTGATGTAGGGTGCTTGGTTTCCGAACTTTAAAGCTTGACTTCTAACTACAGTGAGCACCTAGCATACAGCATGTGAATGAATACAGACACTTGCCTGTTTTCGTAAACTTGTGATCGTCTTCTGCATGTCAAAGACAAAGTCCTGGAAGTCATTGATTGAAGGTTCAGTGCTTTTCTTGGAAGTCACAGTAACATTGAGAAGGCTTTCTTTGGCTTCTTCCACAGGGCTGCAAAATGTGCAAACAATACCAAACTGAGCTGATGATTAGTAAAATAGCATTTTGTAATACTTTGCCCCGCTGGGTTACCTGTTTTCTTTGCTGCTGTCAATGGCTTTGCTGTCTTTATAGCTGTGCTCTGCTGACCTGCGCCCCCTAAAGTGGTATGACAATGCGTTGAACTGACCCTTCGTTCTGCAATCTGGTGGTGTCAAAAACAACAAAACAATCACAGTTATGTAAGGAACGTTTTATATATTTTGACCTACAGGTGGTCCTCATTTTAAGGACTTCCATGTTTCGTGGTCCTGAAAGCACCCTGTAAATTAATACATATAGCGCCTGATTTACTAAAGATTTGCATGTACTAAAATGCATGCAAACCTGATAAAACACGCAAAGTTGATCTACTATATATGTTCAAAGTGGATTGCGTCCTATCCCAAACTGACAGTTCCACACACGGCTGCAGGATCAGTGCTCATGCTGCACAGACAGACGAGAATCCTCCGTCCTATATACGTGTGTCAATATTTTGGACGGTCAGAAATTTCAACTGATGCGTTTTGGTGTCTTGTAAATGACTTTTGTTTTTTTCATATACAATAAATTAATTAAAGTATTTCTAAAATGAAATCAAAACTTATTTAAGTATGCATCTTTCTGCATCTTGAGCTGAGTAAGTGCAGCCTCATCAAATGAGAGCACATTCTGTGGTTAAAAAAAATAAAATAAAAGTGGTTTCAAGGTAGTTCACTGCAGGTCTAAAATGCCCATAAAAAGTCGTAACGTCTTCTGCATGTTTGCTAACATAGCAACACGCCGCAGGTCAGAACCATGATAACATGAATGTGCAGTAAAAGAAAGTGTCTTTGTTGAGATGCCCCTTATAGTACACACAAAATGTGAAGGTTAATACACCATAATGTAGAAAAAGCTCTTTAACCAAAATTTTACATTTATTGCTAAAAATATAAATTAGTGTTATCCATGGATTTTTTTGAATAAACTATTTATTGAAAAACATCTACTAAGATGTAAAATTATTTGTTATTTACTTGCATTCCGAAAGACAAAAATGTGTTTTAGTGGTTGAAAAGTACACGTGATTAATTTTTACCTTTTAGAGAATATATATATGTATAAATTCAGTTTAAAATCATTATTTCAACATTTTTAGTATCAAACCCATATGTGAAAGTTTTTTTGGTGTTTTTTTTCTATTTCCAGGACAGGTGGCGGTCAAACAAACAACCTGTACAAGTTCCAACATGACTTGCAACTAGTGGCTTTGCTATTATTTTCTTTTTAGAGATGTACAGTATATATATACAGAGGGGAAGGAAAGTATTACCACTTACATTTTTTTCACTCTTTGTTTCATTGCAGCCATTTGCTAAAATCAAAGAAGTTGATTTTATTTTTTATTAAAGGTACACTCAGAATACTTGACAGAAAAAACAAATATAGAAATATTTGCAAATCTATTAAAAACAAAAACTCAAAAATCTCATGTACACAAGAATTCAGACCCTTTCCTCAATAATTTGGTGATGCACCTTTGGCAGCAATTACAGCCTCAAGTCTTTTTGAATGCGATGCCACAAGCTTGACACACCTATCTTTGGGCAGTTTTGCCTATTCCTCTTTGCAGCACCTCTCAAGCTCCATCAGATTGGATGGGAATCCTTGGTTTTTATCCAGGATGTCTCTGTATATTGCTGCATTTATTTTTCCCTCTATACTGATTAATCTCCCAGTTCAAGCTGCTGAAAACCATCTCCACAGCATGATGCTGCCACCATTATGCTTCACTGTAGGGATGGTATTGGTCTGGTGATGAGCGGTGCTTTGTTTCCTCCAAACATGATGCCTGGCATTCACGCCAAAGAGTTCAATCTTTGTCTCATCAGACAGAGAATTTTGTTTGTCATGAACTGAGAATCTTTCAGGTGCATTTTGGCAAGCTTTTTAACGAAGAAATGGCTTCAGTCTGGCCACTATCTAATACAGGCCTGATTGGTGGATTGCTGCAGAGATGGTTGTCCTTCGTGAAGGTTCTCCTCTCTCCACAGAGGAATGATGTAGCTTTGACAGATTGACCATCGGCTTCTTGGTCACCTCCCTGGCTAGACTAAGATGAATGCAGCATTGTACAGAGACATCCTGGATGAAAACCAACGCTTCCCATCTAACCTGATGGGGCTTGAGGGGTGCTGCAAAGAGGAATGGGTGAAACTGCCCAAAGATAGGTGTGCCAAGCTTGTGCTGTCATATTCAAAACAACTTAAGGCTGTAATTGCTGCCAAAAGTACATCAACAAAGTATTGAGCAAAGGGTCTGAATACTTGTGTACATGTGAGTTTTGTTATTTATTGTAATTTTTATTACATTTGAATACATTTTTTCCTGTCAATATGGCATACTGAGTGTACATTATGGGAAATAAAATACACAATAAACAAAGAATGAAAAATTTAAAGGGGTCTGAATACTTTCCCTACTTACTGTAACTGGAACAAATAAGTGCAGACAGTGTACTGTAATTTAAATATGGCTCTACATGAATAAATGTTACTTTTATTTGAAACAAGTGTGATTTGCTACCTTCGCAGCAGTCTTGCCACATGCGCAGGTCAATTTGTGGGACCTCATTGCAGCTGCCATAGCCATGTGGCACCTCAGCCACCCTGAAGACATCGTGCTGGACTCGTGTGATGTTATCTCCGTTGTCGCACATCAACCGCGACAAAGAGGCCTGCTTTAACTGAGTTAGCTGGGCAGGAGTAAACACACCCGGGTTTTCATACCAGAATCTGTACAAAAATAAGGAACATAAAGGGGAACTGTTAGACATAGAAATTCTAACTTAAACACGGTTTTCACCCAGCAGTACAGTTTGAGCTCCCATATGCATCTCATAGCGTACCACCTATTTCTTTTATATTTTTAAAAACAATATTCTGTGTACCTGTCTCCATTTCGTAGGCGCTTGAACTGAGATGCCAGCAGACACATGAGGGTAGGTCCTAGTCTACTGCCAGGGACCAGGTCTTCAGCCATCAGGGCAGGGAACAGGTCGACGTTCAGCGGCGTGCCATACAACCTACCACATGTAGGGGAACATGTTAAACCTGCACATTTCGGGGGTTCCATTAAAAGTCTATAAGGTCTGAAAAAATCACCTTTGCAATTTTTCTCTGACGTTGGGATTCTTAATCTCGTTTCTCAAATCCTCAAAGGTTTGAGCCAATGACAGGTTACAGAAGGTCCTGTAATCATTATATGGCGGTATGCCGTGATCTCTTCCTCGCTGTATGTTCATAGCTGCCAGGTCCAACGCTACAGCGTGGGCCATAGAAAACAATCTCTCGGTCAGCTCTGTATTGAGTAGCTGCGAGGAGACTCGCATTTTACCCGCCACACCAAAGAGCCCGCGGAGCAGTGGGTCAATGCCACCCTCGTTCACGATGCGAAAGGGGGAGAAGAAGGCCCGGTGGAGGGAGATGTGACCCTGGGGGATGGGCTGGAAGTCCCCATCCAACCTGTAGAGTATCGGGTTAATGAGGGTGTGCCCGAAGCGGAACGCCGCAGTGGCGAAAGAATTGAGGATGCCCGCGTTAATATTGGGGTCATAACCTGTGTACGGCCCAATCATCTTCATGCCTGCCTCACCAAGGATCTAAAAGACAGAAATTGGTATCATTAACTGTGCTATTGGTATCAGATACTGCATTCTTGTTTTAACTTCAACTGGGTTAAGCTTAACAACAGCATAAGAAAGGAAGCGTTACCTTTGGCAACCAGTGACTATATGTGATGTGTTGCATTTGCGCTCCCACTATCTTTCTGGCCTCATGGTAAATGGTGTCTCCGTCCCAGTGGGGGTTTAGCCTCAGGAGCTCTGTGGCTATGCGGTTGTGTTCCCTGAACCACACGGTGTGCATGGCGGTCAGACCCAGCTGCTCGTTGGCACGGTGGTCTCCAGCCAAGAAGCACGGAATTGGACTCTCGTTCTCATCCCTCATACACTCGGTGGGTGGTCCAGTGGCAAAAGGGAGTAGTGGCTTCCCTGTGCGCTGGATAATCCCTTGTCGGAGTAAACCCCTTTGACTGGCCAGATCTCGGATCTCCTCAGATTCATGCCGTGAATTACCGTATACGTTTGAGGCGTCGATGTAAGAAGTGAGCTGGTTAATTTGCTCTCTTGGATACACGCTGTTCATGAGGAGGGATGTCATTCCGCTGCCGCACACTGGGCTGGAGCGCACAAAAAACATGCAGCGAGCTCTGCTTTGTAGCTGCCGTGGATCGTTGGGAGGGAACTGGATGGGGAAGCAGGGCGGGTCATTGGTGCACACCTGAGTGCACAGCTGGCCATCTGAGAACCGCGACTGGCTGAGGGCCGCCACAGTGGAGTCCAGGTCATGGTCCAGAAACTGACCCCACTGCATTAGCATGTGGGTGTACTGGTCATCTGGTGTGATGGTCTCTGTTCCAATCATGGTGGTGGACACCAGCCTCGGCAGTGGCAGCCTGTAGCCATTGTGTGCCTGCTCAGTGGCGCCCCTTGGCAGATTAAAACCGTTATCGTAGACAGATTTCAGCAGTCGCTCGAAATGGGTGAGTGAGGCGCCCCACATGGGGTGCTGAAGGTTGTTGCAAGTGCCGTCATGAGTGCGGTACTTCTGGTGGAAGCAAATGTCAGAGCAGTTGTTGAAACGGCGGTGGGCTGTGCAGCCCGACAGATTGGCGATCACGTCAAGAAAGTGTGGGGATACCAAGTCGTTGTATCGAAACTCTGTGGCAACAGAAAAAAACACACAAGGAGATCGAATGACCATTATGTCAATTATTGAAAAATCGTTCCCTTTATAAAGTCTCTGTATGTGTATTAAGTGGTTTTCATAAAAACACAAAATGTTGTTTGTATTATTATCTATGTCAGTGTTTACATGATGTCATTGTCTACTTTGTATAATTGGTAATAATACTTTTTCATGTAATTGTAATCAACGCTGTTGAAGAAAGGAATAACATTGTGGGAGACAATGTGGGGTGAGCAGATAGGTGTTTAGCAGGTAAGCATAAGGCAGGACTCTCCCCGAATTATAATAAACACCTCCCAGTCCCCTACAACTCAACTACTAGTAACATCCCTATGAGCCCGTTGACGTTCTAGAAACATAAGCGGCAGCTCAGCTCGCTCGCAGTCCTTAAGGTGAAGGCTAATTAGCTTTTAGCGTAACGTTAGTTCACTGTGCGGTGTGTGTGTGTGTGTGTGTGTGTGCGTGTCTGTCTGAGAAAAAGACAAGCATTATTGACCTACAGTTAACAACTAAGTTATTTCCCTTTACCTTTTTCTGTGTTGATTGAGCTGTGTTGAAGCAGTAAAAAACGACATTATGTTAAATGAAGAGTTTCCTAAAGCTGTCTCTGATAGTTGATATAATGTAACTGCATCATAAAGCCTACATGAACTCCATGATGTTCAGGGATGAATAGTCTCTCCTATTGCTATTGCCCGCCTTTTTAAATTTTTTTTTTTTTTTTGTCCTGTCCAGCTTCTCAGGCAAATCATATAGTTGATGTAGATGCCCATATAGGCTGTTCAGATTTACTTTACAAAAGAGAAGTGTAGGATACTTCTCTTGTTGCCTTATTTGTATTTGACCACTACTGTTTTCTGTTTATTTGTTACTGACTGTGACAGGACACCTCTGCCTCTGTTTCACTTTATGTTGCTGGTAAATAATATGGTTGTAGTAGTAGGCTAAAGTTAAATTATTTAGTATGCACTAATTAAAGGGGCAGAGCTTTAAGAGACATTTTAGCTTTTATATTTTATAAGATATATTTTTTGTAAGAACCACAATTAATAAATATATTTCAGTGAATAACTTTTTGTTCAAATCTGTATATAAATATGTTTATAAAGTGTTGTAATTATATTGTAAAATGGATGGATGGACGTTTAAAACAAAACTGTTATTATTAATTAGCAAGTATACATTTTTTGAGCCTATTTAGAGAAAATCATATCATTGTAGTAAATTATGCAAATTACTCGATGTCATGGTGACCACGCCCATAGCCACGCCCCCACCGCCACAGGTATCTTGTCAGTTTATGGGAAACACTGAATCTCCATGTTTATTTCAGTTTTAGTTGTTGCTTGCTTTGCATACCAATCTGCGAGTTTGTTACCCACAACTCCTACATGAGCAGGTACACAGAAACATGTTACCACACTCCAGCTTTATTAATTCTAAAGATTTTTGGAACTATTTCAAAAAAATAAATCCTGTCTTGTTTCTCTGAAGCTATATTTTTTTATGGTCGCGCCTGCTGACGCGTGCATGTTTGTTTCTGTACGGAAAAAACAAGAGCGATGGAAAAGATTGTTTAATGATGAAAAAAGTATAATTACTGCAGTTTCTTCAGTTATCAGACTCACCAGTGCCGTTGGTGTCGACCATGAGACCCTGGTTGACGTGGTTCTGGATAAGAAGCAAAGTCTGCTCGAAGATCTCGCCAGCTCGAGCCTGCTCTACCGTATATGGGTCCCGTGGATAGCGAAAAAGAGCAAGCAGCTCTCCTGGGGTACGGGGCTGACTAGAGGGAAAGACATGGGAGAGGATGGAGACAGGAGTCAATGGGAAATAAGAGTGTGGCTAAGCATGACATTACTGTATATATTTGTTGAGCAATGTAGCACACAAAATGCATCTTTTTAATAAGCATGTATTGATATAAATAATCATTCTGTTCTCCTTATCAAGCTCTCAAAATTTAACTTCTCTCAAAGTGCTGTAAGCTGTATTGAATCGTATCTGTATGAGCCAACACAATCTGTATCAGTTAACTGCAGATCTGACTCTCTTAGACTAACCTCCGGAGTCCCTCAGGGGTCAATATTAGGCCCCCTTTTATTTAGCCTCTATATCAGTGGCCCGGTACCGGTCCATGGATGGAATGTCCAATGTTACAACTTGGTTGCAGGAGTGTTGTATGCAGCTAAACCTTTCGAAAACTGTAAGCATGTATGTAACTGAAACAAAAAAAGTATCATCTGACCCCGACATACATATTAAAGGAGAAAGAATACAAATTGTCAGCCAATATAAATATATTGGGTTAATAACAGATTCAGAGCTTTCCTTTAAAGCACATATTGGCAAATTGTGTAAAATAATCAAGTTTAGTCTCGCAAATTTTCGTGCAATTCGAAATGAAATGTCAACTGAAGCTGCAAAATTGTATTTGCATTCGATGATTTTCGGCCAGGCTCCAGCACCCCGCAATCCCGAAAGGGACAAGCGGTAGAAAATGGATGAATGGATGGATTTTCAGCCACTTCAACTATTGCCTTACCAGCTGGTCTCAGGCTGGTCAGAGTTAAAAATAAAACATTGGAAATCTTGTACAAACAAGCAATTAAAGTTATGGATAAAAAACCTAGGCACTATCATCACTGTGCCATTGTAAAAAAATACAGTATTTTAAACTGGGACAGCCTTCACACATTTGCAGACTCAAAATTTACCTATAAAGTACTGCATGAATTGGCTCCAGATCCCCTGGCAGAGTTCATCAGCCAAAGAAACAGCCATGAGCGTGTCACTCGAGGCTCTGTCAGAGGTGACTGTTATATTCCTCTGCGCAGGACCACTTTCAGTAAGTCGGCCTGGTCAGTAAGGAGCGCAAATGTGTGGAACTCAGTACCTGAGGAGGTTAAACTGGTCACAACTTACAAGGCCTTCACAAAAATTTTTTAAATGTGGCTTATCAACGCCTACAGCTGCCAGCACTAAAAGAGAGCCTGTTTTGATGCTAAGATAAATGTTATATTGTGATGTTGTATTTTATTTTTTATCATATTGTATATGTATTGTGTGCTTTTATTTTTTCTCTCTCTCTTTCTTTTCTTTTTCTTTTAAATTGTAATTTTACTGCCTTTTTTACATCATGGCCAGGGGACAACAGATGAAAACTAGCCTTCTGGCTAATTCTGGCTTTTTTAACCATGTGTAGTCATGTGTTTTATGAAATTGCATTGTCCCTTTTGAAATAAACTAATCTAATCTAATATAAAATGAGTGGAATCCAAATCCAACATAACCTCCTTTGACAAGTCAGTTGGGTATGAAACACATGTTTAACAGTCTTGTGAATGTTATAATGTTTATCAGATGCACGGTGATGGATGCAGCAATAACTGTACAGCATATAATTTATCTGGTGATGTTCATAAAACAGGGCTGTGCAGTTGGGAGAGGCTTACTTAAAACAATAAAATGGTTGCAGGTTTCTGCCAGGAAGCAGGTGAGGTCATGATGAGAAAAATAATCCCTTAGCGCTAAGGGCTGAGGGTGCTGAGGACACACGGTCGTTTCTGTCATTATGTCGCCAATATAATGTTTAGTTTGCAGAAACATTTACATCATGACTTTGCACAGCCTGTGTAATATATTTAATGTAAGTGGGATTGTTTAGACAATTAAATACAAATAAATCATACAGAGAAGAGTGCAGTGTCCCTTTCACGCCATTAATGGGTTGGGGTGTACGTGAGCTAGTAGGTACGTATCGCTGCCATCTTTCTACAACAAAGCACATCTACAGTAGGTGGAAACCTAGTGCAAAACAATATCACAAATGAACTGACACAGTTTTACAACTAAAAGAGAATAGAGGACTTTTACAAATAAAGTAAAAAATGCCAGTGCCTCACCAGGTATGAACCTCATGCAAGTCACTGGTTTCTGCCTCTATCAAAACGCCAATCGAGTTTCTGCTTTTCTAAGCACGCTAACATCATTTAGTTTGCATGGCCGACTAAACAAATGTATGGATGTTCTTCATAATTGATGATGATGAATTTCTGTTTGAAATCAGACATTTATCTTTGACAGGCTTTTCGAAAACAGGACAGAAAAATAAGACATGCAAAATAAAAATATAACAAGCAGAGAAGGCCACTGGTTTTCCTCAATTGTTTTCTTGTGACATTATGTTTTTCATTTAAAAGAGCCAGCAGCCTGTTCAACAACTGGAAATCCCCTTGTGTCGTTTTAGCTTAGTGTTTTGTGCTCAATGTGCTTTTCTGTTCCTTGTGTTTACGTGTTTGTCCTTTGCATGGCGTGTGTATGTGTAGGCCGAGTGCAGCACCATATGTGCATGCCAAGATCAACACAACTGCTTACCAAATCTTTCAACAGGATGGAAACACTTATGAACTCCATTGAACCTGCCAACAGTGACGAAGATGGCTTCTTCTTTATCATCCCCACAGTAGATAATGTCGGCCAGATAAGTAAAGCGGTAACCTTGATTGTGATTAAACTGACTGAATCTGTTTGAATTTTGGAAGAAGAGACTATACGCTAAAATGTTACTCTAATTATGACTCAAAATAAGGACATGCAACTCATCTTTAAAATCTATTTTTTAACACGTGACCAGTTAAGAGGAAATACAAAAAATATATATATATTATTATTTATAGGTAAAATATTTTTTTTTCCCCAAATTACAGCTTTTCTGACCATAAATGTCGCAATTATAATAATACATGTCTCCATTTAAAGTATCATACTGAGGTGTTTCTAATATTCAAACCTTCAATAATCAGTATATAACCAGGATACACAGCAGTTTTAAGCCAAGCAGGCCAACAGGCCACCACCACCATAAAAATAAACATAAATAGCTTTTAAGGCAGGGGTCCCCAAACTTTTTGACTCGGGGGCCGCATTGGGTTAAAAAAAATTGCCCGGGGGCCGGGCTGTATTTATATATATATATATATATATATATATATATATATATATATATATATATATATATATATATATATATATATATATATATATATTTATATTTATATATATATATTTATATTTATATATATGTATATATACATACATATATACATTGTCTTTATATTCCAGCGAGTTAATCCGTTTTGTCATTTAACATCAATTAACATTGATGTTCATCAACATTTAACATTGTCACGTTATCGATGGGAAAATTTATTTTTAGACAATATGATTTGCCTGAGCGGCTAGGAGACACCGAGAGTAACAAGCGGTATACAATGGATTAGAAAGGAAAGATAAAATAAAATAAATACAAATAAAAATTAAAAAAAATAAATACAATTTTTTAAAATTAAAACACTTTTTTTTTTAACTTGGGACTTCCCGTGGGCCGGATTTTGGATGCTGGGCCGTAGTTTGGGGACCCCTGTTTTAAGGTGTCAATTTGTAAAAGTACATTTTCAGATACAGGCTTTGTACACAGAGTCTTATGAGATGCAGGTGTACTTAAAGTTCTGTCGAGAGAAGCGCACTACATGAGTCTCTCCCATCTTACCCATCAAACAGACGTCTCCTTGTAGACTCGATGGCGCTGTCTACATTACGGATGGCCTGCTCTATGGATGTGCTCACAAAGGTGTCGCCTTCTCTGCTCACTGCTGGAACTGTTGTTGCAAGACAGAAAGAGGCAGTGGAGAGAGGACAAAGCATGATTGGTGTTAATGTGTGCTAGAAAGTCACATATTGCAAGCAAATTGACAAACAGAAAAATAAAAAAACCCACAAACAATTAGTGGAGCATCAGGGCCAACAAGGCCTTCTTTATTGGTTTAAACAATCAGAAGCACAGACCTACATTTACAAATTAAATTATATTATTTGTTACATTAAATTGTATTATTCTATTCCCAACATAAAGAGGTTTAATATGTATTATTATTGAATTAGGTTCTTCTAGTCAGGCAAGAAAAACTAAAAAGGTTTATTATCTTCACTTTGTCGTAAGTTTCTTGTCTGCCTTCTTATGTTTCCGTAGCTGTTTTGATCATATGAGCCCTTGCGGTCCCTGAGGTCCTGCAGCACTGGCCTCCTGACCATTCTCAAAGTCTGGACATACACCCACGGGGAGGCATCGTTCCAGTATTACACCGTCCAATTGTGGAATAGTCTGCTAGAGGGCCTAAGGGCTGCAGAGAATGTTGGAAATGTTAAAAACAAGTTGAATAACTACCTTTTTAACTTGGCGTTTAAATGATATTTTACTTTTTGAATTTGTTTTTGAATTTTTTATTATTTTATCTTTTGTATTCAACATTTATCTGGTGTTTACTAGCTTTAAATCAATACGCATCAATTTAATTACCTTTTTAAATTAACATTTATTTACTATTTCCATCCATCCATCCATTTTCTACCGCTTAATCCCTTCGGAGTTGCGGGGGGCGCGCTGGAGCCTATCTCAGCTACAATCGGGCGGAAGGCGGGGTACACCCTGGACAAGTCACCACCTCATCACAGGGCCAACACAGATAGACAGACAACATTCACACACTAGGGCCAATTTAGTGTTGCCAATCAACCTATTCCCAGGTGCATGTCTTTGGAGGTGGGAGGAAGCCGGTGTACCCGGAGGGAACCCACGCAGTCATGGGGAGAACATGCAAACTCCACACAGAAAGATCCCGAGGCCGGGATTGAACTCACAACTACTCAGGACCTTCGTATTGTGAGGCAGACGCACTAACCCCTCTTCCACCGTGCTGCCCTTAATTAACAATTTTTTAAATGTTATCATTTTATTTTAATTAATTGGAATCATCCTCGTATTTTAATTGTACTATATTTCAGTTGTAGAGTGATATTTCCAGCGTTTCCCTATCGGGAGCCCTAATCTTGCCTTCCTTCATACTTGATACAAATGAGCCATTTGGAATTTGAGTTGCTTGTGACGTATTTTGCCTTACTTACTTCAGCAGATATATATGGTATATAATATAATTGATAAAAATCACGACCCTGTTTACTCGAAGAGCTTTGCATGAGTCCACCATTTTAGTCCTGCATTGTAGTCACTAAGTTCCTTCGTTTTTCCTCTACGCTCTTGTTGTGGGGCAGACTGGCTCGTACATGCATATGCATCCTCAGCTGTTGCCATTTGTAATACAAAGTAGCGTATAGTTGTAAATTATATCTGTCAGTAGACTCGATATAGAAGTGCTTAAAACTACAACATGGCTGACGGGCTGGAGATGCAGTCAAAGGGGGCTTTGGTTGTAGTAGGGCTTCGAACTGACACGGTCAGAAAGTGGCCTGAAGATGGTATGTAAAACATAATATATGCAAAATTTTGACCAAAAAAAACAATAACATGTTATGTAGACTATAAGGACGTGTTTTAAATAGAGAAACAAAGTTATATGAACCCTTTAAAGAGCACTGCAAACTATACTGCTGGCAATTGGTAGATTTGGTCTGTAAATACATCTCCTGTGAGTATGATGTATTTCATTTCTTTTTGTCATGTTATTAAATAAATATTGATTCTGTCACATTTAGACACATTTTAATTTCACAGGCAGCTCCCTGAAACTTTATTTGAAAGTAAAATGAGTTAACTAAAAGGAAAATTAATTTAAGATGTACAGTTCAGCCGGAAAGTATTCACAGTGCTTCACTTTTCCCACATTTTGTTGTTACAGCCTTTTTCCAAGATGTAATACATTCATTTTTGTCCTCAAGATTCTACAGACAATACAGCATAATGAGAAAATGGATGGATGGATGGACAATGGGAAATTACATTTTTTTTAACTGCAAATTTATTAAATTTGCCACCACCATGCTTCTCTGTAGGGATGGTATTGGCCTGGTGATGAGAGGTGCCTGGTTTCCTTCAAACATGATGTTGGGCATTCATGCCAAGGAGTTCAACATTTGTTCCATCAGGCCAGAGAATTTTGTTTCTCATTGTCTGAGAGTATTTCAGGTGTATTTTGGCACACACACAAATGTGGAAAACGTGAAGCGCTGTCAATACTTTCTGGATGCACTGTATACATTAAAACTCGCACCAGACAAGCCACCATTTCTTCAGTCACAGACAGAAAGTAACTTTGTATGTGTAACTACTAGTCATTTGAATCTGTAATGTCTCATATACTTTAATTATATATTTATTATTTAAAAGTTAAAATATTTTTAAATCATTGCAAGAAAAGTGTGTTCTTAAATCTGGCAGCTTAACATAGTCGAACAACGGCGGAGTACATTGAAAATGTGTATGTGCATCAGCAGATGGTCGAGACGTCCTTGCAGAAAGGGAAGAGCTGACAGCAATCTAACATAATTGATTCAGTGTGTGACTAAAAAATTGTCTGACTAGGACGTCTTACTCTGTGGACACGATATTACCATGCAAGTAATAAGTACATCTGACAAAAATAACTTCAGTTATAATTACAGTTAAATAAACATATTTAAATGTACAACCCTTGTGTCTACTTTATGACATGATAAAAAAAAGTCTTACCTGTGACTGTTAGCACCATGCTAGCAACCTGATAGCCAATGGGATTGCGGGCCAGGCACTCGTAGCGGCCCCCATCAGCGGTGCCCACATCCTTCACTTCTAAAAAACCCTCAGGGCTGATGTGGAATTTACCACTCTCTGTCACCTGCACACCATCCTGGGAGGACGAGAGAGTGGAGGTCATCACCTTGTGTGGTAGGGAGCTATGCATGGATACGACCCCTTTGATAATTTCATAAACTTCTCAGAATAAAAGAATACATTATTTTTGGGACAGGAGCTGGTATAAACACAACATTTAAAAAACCTGTTCCAAATTAAAAACAATGATTGGTATATCATGTTGATCATGGGATCATATGCAACATACAGAGAAATAAGGTAAGAGATTACATAGAATAATAAAGTATGATAAAAAATGTATGTATAATACAAACCCTCCTGGAAATGTATTACACAGTTTGATGGCACAGGGAACAAAACACTTTCTCAGTCTGTTGGTTTTGCTCCTGGGTAGGAGCAGCCTGTCACTGAACAGACTTCTCTGCACACTGATGACTACCATGGCCAGCAGTTTGTTCATAATTCTTCTTTCTGCTTCCGTCAGCCGGGAGTACAGCTCCTTGCCAATCACAGAACCAGCCTTACTTACTAACCCGTCCCGCCTGAAGGAGTCCTTGAAAGTGTCCCCCTCAGCATACTACGTTTGTACATTGTCAAATATTACACTTGCAACCACTGACTAGTAGAACATCTGCAATAATTTCCTTAAAGGATCACATCCTCCTCCTCAGGTATGGTAGGTATCACGTTCTGATGGAATTTGACTTCACCTACTTTAGCCATATTGTTCTAGATCAATTTTCAGAATCATCAAAGCATTTGTTTTGACTGTGTCTCTTTTGACAGCTACTTTTGCCATCTTGTTCCCAATTATTAAAATGTTTAGATGTAAAGTAAAAAAAAAACAAAAAGACAAGCAAACGTCTATAACACCAACAAAGGTGTTTGACGGTGGCTACTACTATAAATAATTACAGACCAAAAATAACCATGCCTCAGGCCCTGTGCCCGCTTGCACAACCTCATGACCCCTTAATGGCAGCATGTTCATAAAACGGGACTTTTAGCATCTCACCTTGTTCCAGGTGAGGACAGGTTGTGGCTGGCCCTGAGCGCTGCAGGGAATCTGGACGTCCTGGCCAGACTCCACCGTCACGTCCCTTGGAGCATTTGTGAAAACAGGCGTTACTGAATGAGTTAAAACATACACACACATGCGCATGTGTTAATGATTATAGGCCAGTACAGTACAGGTATAGTGCATTTTGCAATCAATCATTGCAGACAAGAGAAAGTATAAAGTCCTGCTTATGCTCACAAAACAATTACATTTTCTGCACTTTCATAGAGGGCAGAAAAACATTCAACACTAATGGTCTGAGTTTAAATATGTATAAGTGTTAACAGGATGACACAACACCTAACATACTGATGAAGATGTGTAGCATAGCCCAGTGTGGCCTTGGTGGAGGTCCACGCTTTAGATTTCCTGAGAATTGGTACAGTACCACAATTTTTGTGTGGTCCTTTTCCCTGAAAAGGGCATCCACAAATAGTTTTATGGGATTATTTACAGAATTAAAAAAACTGGATTTACAGATAATTTCAGAAATGAATGGCCTTGTACGTCAGTAGAAACAATACATTGTGGTGAAAATCTGTATATGTGTGTTTATGCAGGAATTGCACAGAAAATTAACTTGATCATTTTGCCCATCTCAGTATGTAGTATTGCCATGTTTGTGTCTCTCGCTATTAAACAGGCTGCAAAAGTGTTCACTCGGTGCATCAGTCTTGGTAGTCAGAGAGGCCTTTGGCATACATTGGCAGCCACCTTTACATCAGTCCACTTTAGGGCATCTGTGGCTACAAATGTAGCATACAACACCCAGTGTTTTGTCTGTCTGTCTTTATTAATGTGTTATTGTGATTACTTTAGTTAATTGATTTAAAAGATTTGTAAAGTATTGTATCAGGACTGGAAATTGGAAGCCAAAAATGTTCTTCGGTACAAACCTACTGTATATAGAACATTTTGTTCTAAATTCCATAATTAAGAGCCCAAATTTGCACCAAATGTACCACTTTATTCCTCAAAAATTTGACATTTTGCCACAAATAACACACAAATACAAGCAACTTGTAACACTTTTTCCTTGGTTGACATTGAAACAATTGTAGGAGCTACCTGTATGTACAAAAGTATTTTAATATTCATTTTCAAACTACTGAAGGTTTGAGCAAAACAGCTATTTTTCATCTGTGTACTGAGAGATGAATATAACATATGCTCGTTACTCATTGACTTAACACACGTTACACATGCGCGCACACATGCACACACACGGTCAACCATAGTACATAGCAGTGGAACACAATGACTCACGGTTTTGTACTGTCTGAGAGCTGAGATGACACTCTAAAAGCTGTTTAGTGAAAGACTGACTATTTCCCCCCACTCACCGCTTTTAAATCCCTCCAGAGTTCTCATGCTGCAGCTGAGAACCACCTGGCCCTTGGAAAATTCTGCTATTCTTTCACACAACGATTCAGATCTTAAATAACAGCTGTTTATAAATCTAAACTGGACTTTGCTAAAACCCACAGTTCACAACAGTTCTAACCCCCACAGAATGCATGCTAAACTATAAGTGTCCACTTCCCTCTATGTTACTGAACGTTACTTTGCAAATACTGTACTATATGTAAACAGACACATCAAGTTTATTCTAGCATTCACTTGGAAAGCCTTGAATTGTAATGCACTGCACATGTTGGTACTAAGCATACCCCAGTCATCACACACTGTCACCATGATTGTGGCCTTGTGTAAAATTTTTACAGTGGAGCCATTACACAACATATACTTTGAACCATGTTAACAGCCATTGCTACATGGAAAAATGTGAGAGTCATCTCATTATTATAGACTACCATGCTTTCTGTTTAATATGACGCCTGTAATCTCAGCACACACACAAACACAAGCGTGTGCACGCACACACGCACAAACAACTATCAGTATTCAAGAAACCTTCAACACACAACACAGAATAAATAAAACCAGAGTGACGCACCTATAATGATACTTATTTCAGCGTGTGCACACATAAGTTAATTAACTGTTAATGGAGGGAATGTCTTTTTTGATAATTGAATAGTGAAGCGGTCAACGTCAGTGTTTCTCCTAGATTGCCGTAATACCTGTTGCGGTAGGGGCGTGGCTATGGAGGAGCGTGGTGGGGGCCTGGTCAATATAACGTCATCATATTCTATATGATGCATATTTTTTCCTTAAAAAGGCAAAACAATTAATAGTAAATATACTTAAAACAAATTTGTTATTAATTATAGCATTAACATATATTTTTATAATAATAATAATAATAATGGATTAGATTTATATAGCGCTTTTCTAGACACTCAAAGCGCTTCACAGAGAAGTGAGAACCCATCATTCATTTTTACAACTCATTCATTCATCATTCATTCTCCGGTGTGAGCGGCACCGGGGGCAAGGGTGAAGTGTCCTGCCCAAGGACACAACGGCAGCGATTTTTGGATGGTAAGAGGCGGGGAGCGAACCTGCAACCCTCAGGTTTCTGGCAAGGCCGCTCTACCCACTACGCCATGCCGCCCCATTACTTACATAATATTGTTTTGCTCTATTTTTTCAATTGTACTTTGTTAAGATTTTTTTTCGAGAGATTTCTCCAACCCTTTTAGTCACTCTTTCTTTACTAAAAGAGACTCTTTACTTCTGTCGCTCCATGTCTGCGACGAAAAGGGAGCTGCAGAGACCCGTCACACTTGCTTAGCGCTGCTGGGAACCTTCCTTTCTTTAAAAGCCGCCATTGCCATCTTAAATTTTGAAGATCGCTGTCTGCGGGTATATTTCGGATACATAAAAATATGTCCACAGCACGAACATGCTGCCTCTGCTCCAGACAACTCGTGCGTCATCACAACATCTGGTTTAGGCAGTGCTGTTTCGGTAATCAAAGTAAATTTTTGGTGCATCACTACTTAATAGTGCACAAATAATACACTATATAAATCTATTCATATTGTAACTACCCGATTGTGTTAATGTGTATGTTAGTGTGTTATGATGTTCATTTTTCCCATGGTCTTGAACACACAGAGTTGGCGGAGAATAAAGAAGTGTTGTGTGTCAGCGACTGAAACATGAAGACAGACGTGTGTGCATGGAGGAAATACTTGTTGGAATTTGGCCCAACGTAGTCATAAGATTGACATTAAAAGCTAAAAAGAGCGTCTCACCTTGTGTGTCTTCTTTGAACGCTACAATAAATGATAGTACTTTAGTTGTCACATAAAAACCCTCATCTTTGAGGATTAGCCGTTGATATTTTGCTGTGGCACACCGCCACGATCAAATACAAACCCTCGAAGTGGTTTGAAAAATAGCCATTAGAAAAAATATAATTATGGAAATATATTTATGGAATCACTCAATTTTTTTAAAATAATGTGGAACCATCCTGTAAATGTTCATTTCCAGAGCTAGCACCTGCATCAGATTAAATGTATTCATTAGTCTGCAGTTAAAAAGGAGCGTTTACACTTTGTTGAGCTGTTGCAACAGAAAGATTGACATAAATCATGGCTCCGACACGAGATATGTCAATTGAAACAAAGGAGAGGATGATCAAACTTCCTCAAAAAGGTAAATCATCACGCAATGTTGCAAAATATGTTGTTTGTTCACAGTCTGCTGAATCTAAAATCTGGACGAAGTACAAACAACAAAAAATAGATTTAAGATTGTTCCCCTATTTAAAAAAAAAACACTGAATACAAATGACAGAGATAATTCAAAACAAGCTTATTTGATCAAAAACTCGTAGATTGAAATGACACTGCATACACTGTATCTTATTCAAATTGTAATTTGTATAATGTTCTTTTTAGACCAGATATAAATTGTAGCTTTTATACAATCATTTTCAAAGAACTAAATTAAGAGCTTCCTTTGGGAAGTGATACTTCTGTATTGATTAAATACTTATGTTAACAAAAATGTAGCATTGCACATTGCATGCAAATAAATAATAAGTCCCCAACAATGAGATCAATAACATACTTCTGCAAATAAAAATATAGTAGTATACATTGTATCCATATAAATAATCACATAAACATTGATGACTCAATTTTGTTTGTGCAGAGCGACTGCTTTAGTGATTGCTCTGTGCATTGTGCTTCTTTCTCATCATACATGGTATCATCACACATACCTTGGGTAAACAATTCCACCATAGTGAGATGCTTTTTAACTCTGTTGCATTTCCCGCAGTCAGCTTGAGGCTTCGGTTTCACATGCTGTAATACGCTTAGTGTGCTGCTGTCTTTTTTAAATAAACTTTGCCGTGTGCAGTCATTTATTCCATGCCTGTGGCCGCAAAACCAAAGTACTGACAACACTTTTCTTTTCTTTGTAACAATTGTCTTGCTCCTGTTAGTATTAGCATAAACTATGTTTTGCTAATGCCACTAAGGAAGTAAGAGGACGGCGGAAGCTATGGTAGCTCCTGAAGGGCAAAAAGCACGCCGGAGTAAGAGGAGAAAAAAAATAAAAATAAAAATAAAACATTTCCAATCGTCTGCAACAAAAAGCTTCAATATATCGATAACATCGATATCGCTCAGGCCTATAGTAGACCAAGGAAAACATTAACGCATCAAAACAGAAAACATAGAGCAATATGTCTCGAAAACAGAAAACACACAGCAAAACGAATGAAGAACATATAGGCGGAAACTGTGAGAAACTGGCTTAAGAAAATGGGATTTAAATACAGGAAAGTTAATGAAAGCTGTCATTAACATCTAAACAGAAAAAACAAGTTTACAATGGGCTAAGAAATAGCAACCGTGGACTACGGATGACTGGGTGAAAGTCATATTCAGCGATGAAGTATGAATCTGCATTGGGCAAGGTGATAATTCTGGAATTTTGTATGGTGCCGTTCCAGTGGGACTGCCTGAAGAAAACATGGACATTTCCACTGTCATTGATTATATGGGCTTGCATGTCAGGTAATGACAATGGGGAGATGGTTGTCATGTTACATCTTCAATAATTGACACTTTGGACACTTTTCTAATTCCATCAACCGAAAGGATGTTTGGGGATGATGACACCATTTTTCAAGACTATAAAGCATTTTGCCATGAAGTAAAAACTGTAAAAAAGTTTCCTTGAAGAAAGGTACATAAGGTCAATGTCATGGCCTGCAAATAGTCCGGATCTCAATTCAATTGAAAATCTGTGGTGGAAATTAAAGAAAATAGTCAATGGCAAGACTCCAACCTGCAAAGCTGATCTGACAGCAGCAATCCGAGAAAGATGGAGCAAGATTGAAGAAGAGTACTGTTTGTTACTTGTTTAGTCTATTCGTCAGAGACTGCAAGCTTTTATAAAAGCCAGAAGTGGTGCGACAAAGTACTAGTGGTGTGTTGTAGTATTTTTATGTTTTTCATCATTCTACCTCCAGAAATGAGTGATTCCATATTTGTTTCACTCTGCTTTATCTAACAATGAAACTGTTACTACCAAAAATATGTTTTTTGATTTATTTTAATGTTCCTTGAAGCCAGAAAGTTGTCATTTGAAATGACTATACTTTTGTGTGTCATGTGTCATCCAAAATTAAACAACTGAAAGAACACCCTCCAAGTTTGCGGATTCCATCATTTGTTTCAGGGGTTGTACTATGGCTACTAGAGGCAAAGCCTTCTACTAACATTTTTTTCAAAGCTTCATCCAGTCACTCACCTCTCTGTTGGATGCTGAGCTGCACGGCGGCACGCACAGTCCCTACTGGGCTGACCGCCTGACACTCGTACTGACCCTCGTCGTGGGCCGCCACCCGAGTGATACGCAGAGTACCAGTTGATAGGACAGAGTGTCGGCGGTCCAGCGGTAACGGGCTACCCCCACGAGTCCAGGCGATGACCGGCTGGGGGTAACCTGTTGCCTCGCATGGGAAGTCCACAGTATGTCCTTCAAGGACTGACTCATCCTGTGGTGTGACTGTAAACTGGGGTATTGCTGGGGGTCAATGAGAAATTAACAATTTTATTGCTTATAAAAGACATAAAGGACAAAATGATGCGAAACATGTTTGGCGAGACACTGCTGACCTACCTTGGACGATAATATAAGCTGTGGCATGGATGGTGTCAACATTATTGGAGGCAAAACAGGTGTACTGTCCCCCGTCTGTTTGAATTACATTTTGAAGGTAAAGCCCACCAGAGGGGGTGATATTGATGCGAGCATCGTTTGGAAGTGGCGTCCGGTCTCCTTTGGTCCAGGAGATCCGGGGTTGCGGTTGGCCTGTAGCGCTGCACTCCAAAGTCACACTTTCACCCACCAGCACCTCCGTGTTCTGTGGCTGGATCACAAAACTTGGCCGTACTGAACAAGCAGGGGGAGAAGAGTAGATAACAGTTAATAGTGTTCAAAAACATGTCGTAAATCGCAGCTGATCCAGTACACTAGTTGAAATGTTAGCTGAGATCAACTCAAGATTAGGTGACTTAATGCCAGTCCAGAAAGACCTACGGCCAGCAACCCTTGTGTACAATACAATGCTGTTGTAACACTATTACTTTTTACTTGGACATTGGCTTTGAACTGTAACAAATTGCCCAAAGCTTGTTGGTTTTGCAAGAAGGGTGAATGGGCACAAACGTCTGGCAAGTGAATGATCAATTATCCATCCATCCATTTTCTTCCGCTTATCCGGGGTAGGGTCGCGGGGGCAGCAGCCTAAACAGAGAAGCCCAGACTTCCCTCTCCCCAGCCACTTCGTCCAGCTCCTCCCGGGGGATCCCGAGGCGTTCCCAGGCCAGCCGGGAGACATAGTCTTCCCAACGTGTCCTGGGTCTTCCCCTTGGCCTCCTGCCGGTCAAACATGCCCCAAACACCTCCCTAGGGAGGCGTTCGGGTGGCATCATGACCAGATGCCCGAACCACCTCATCTGGCTCCTCTCGATGTGGAGGAGCAGCGGCTTTACTTTGACTTCCCCCCGGATGATAGAGCTTCTCACCCTATCTCTAAGAGAGAGACCCGCCACCCAACGGAGGAAACTCATTTCTGCCGCTTGTACCGGTGATCTTGTCCTTTCGGTCATAACCCAAAGCTCATGACAATAGGTGAGGATGGGAACGTAGATCGACCGGTAAATTGAGAGCTTTGCCTTCCGGCTCAGCTCCTTCTTCACCAGAACGGATCGATACAGCGTCCGCATAACTGAAGACGCCGCACCGATCCGCCTGTCGATCTCATGATCCACTCTTCCCCCACTCGTGAGCAAGACTCTTAGGTACTTGAACTCCTCCACTTGGGGCAAGAGCTCCTCCCCAACTTGGAGATGGCACTCCACCCTTTTCTGGGCGAGAACCATGGACTCGGACTTGGAGGTGCTGATTCTCATCCCAGTCACTTTACACTCGGCTGCGTACCGATCCAGTGAGAGCTGAAGATCTTGGCCAGTTGAAGCCATCAGGACCACATCATCTGCAAAAAGCAGAGACCTAATCCTGCAGCCACCAAACCGGATCCTAGAAATTCTGTCCATAAAAGTTATGAACAGAATCGGTGACAAAGGGCAGCCTTGGCGGAGTCCAACCCTCACTGGAAACGGGTCCGACTTACTGCTGGAAATGCGGACCAAGCTCTGACACTGATCATACATGGAGTGGACGAATTATCAATTAATTTTTATGTAATAGAATATTATTGTTAAAGCAGCACTAAGTAACTTTTCAACTTTCATAAAATATTTTCATAACTTTTGGGATGACACATGGACTTTACAACTAGTTGAATGACACCTCTGTCATGGCCTGGTCTGTATCGCTTTTACTGGCACTTAGCGACATTGAGGAGTGGCAGGAACCCTGCCACACAAAAAACTACAAATGTGCTGGCTTGCTTTAAGGTATAAGTCACTTCCCGTTTCCTCATTCGTTAAAAAGACGGAAGTCGATGCGAACGCCTACATGCCGCGACAAAACAAGAAGAAGAAGAACGCCTACGTGCAGTCACTGCTATTATGGCCGAAGCTCCAAAACAATCAAAAGAAACAAAACGTTTTGTCTGAGGAGACTAAAAAAGAAAAACGGATCTTACCCAAATAAAAAAGGACAGTCAGGATTAACAATACCACAGATTTCACTCGCTGGCGTCAGGTCAAAGATGAGGAATTTCAGACCGTTGCTGCCTTGGCTTTGTTCCTGCTCAACTAGTAAGTGACTTTCGATGCTGAAATCAAAATGATTATGCTAATGTTAGCGATCGGAAATTTGTGTAGTAACAATAAATAGCCACCAGCGTGATAGTTTCACTACTACTTCCTTCGGAAAAAATCTCCTGCCGGTCTTTTGTTGCTTTGGACCTGCATCCGCCCGACACAATCTCTTTATTGATCCACAAGGGAAATTGTTTGGTATCTTGGTAGTAGCATCATGTTTGTAGCGCAATCCAAGATCATTTCTTGATTGTGTCTGTTATTTAACATCAGCATAGCCAAAGACATGCACCTGGGGATAGATTGATTGGCAACACTAAATTGGCCCTAGTGTGTGAATGTGAGTGTGAATGTTGTCTGTCTATCTCTGTTGGCCCTGCGATGAGGTGGCGACTTGTCCAGGGTGTACCCCGCCTTCCGCCCGATTGTAGCTGAGATAGGCTCCAGCGCCCCCCGCGACCCCGAAGGGAATAAGCGGTAGAAAATGGATGGATAGCCATTAAGATATGTAATATTTGTGCCAATATTACAGTGGACATAATTTCAGTATGACACTATATGCACTAGTTATCATGGGAAATGTGGTCTTCTTCTGGCAAAACACTACCACTTTGGTCCACTGGCGCCGCCAAAATCAACCAAAACTGAAAGCTCTTAAGTGGGGCTTTAATAGGGTTGTTGTAAAAAAAGATTCACATCCAAATCACGATTACTATTTGGTTTGATTCTAAATTGGATTATAATTTTCAAAAATCAAAGAAAACATTTTTAAAAATATGTTTTTTGAGGCCATCTCCAGCTTACTCGCTGAACGTACACATCATTCATTAAAAGCAAATAGGAACTTTTGTAACCTGTAACAAAAAGGTTTTATTACCATTTTTATTCCAAATAATGATAATAATGCACATTGAATTTTGCGTTTTCACTCCATTGGAAATTTGTATTTTGGGCTTAAATTAATCATTTTCAAAAGCGGAAATGGCCAAATAAACTAAAAATATCAATACTACAGTATTATTGCCCACTCGATGAGACCAAACCAATGAGAGTGCACTATTCAGTATACAGGCAAAAAAATATCTCAGCCTTACTATTTTGGATTAAATGAGTATAACGTTTTTTATGTCTTAGATATCAAAATACTTGATTTGTAATTGATAATTCTAACTTTGCAGGAATTAATTTACCACGATCAGGCACGGAATCAATTAACAGCCATATACGAGGGTTTACTGTATTGTGAGAATCGTGTTGAACTGAGAATCGATTCTTAATCGAATTGTCACCCCAAGAATTGGAATCAATTTGAATCGTAAGGGATTCACATCCCTAAATTGTTTAAGGAGTAAGATGTTCTGGAATGCCAGAGTAAGGAGTTGCCATAATGTGGATGTATCTCATCTTCCCATAGCTGTCGCCATGTTCTGACTCAGACCACAAACTAGGTTGGACTGAATTAACAGCGCTTCTGCCGGTTGGAGACAAGTAGAGCATTTCATTTTGCCTCAATTGCTTTAAGACACATTATCAGTTTATTAACCAAATTCCTTAAAATTACTGATAAATTAGAGCTGGAACAATGATTTTGATTAAAAAAAGCTTTAATTAATCATTTAATGAGTGTAATCAATAAAAATTTACAAAATCTGGACAGCATGGAGTACCCGAAACCTTAAATACGGGGACATTTTTTCTCAAGGCAACCGCAATATAGTGCACATGAGCGCGGTGGTGTGTCGGTACGGTGATCTGTGTGGCAGCATACAGCGGTTAGTTTTTCTTTTTTTTAATTAATGCACACATGTTAAAACAGCATTTTCAATGTTGATAATGTGCATTTATTAAAACAAAAGAAGGAAATTAGTTGCAAGCCGAAAATATTTATTTTAACAATTTTATCTAAAATATGCTTTGAAGCTTTGAAGTGTGTGTTATCTAATTACTCGATTAATTGAACGACCTAATTAACAGATAGAACAACTCGATTACTGAAATAATCAATAGCTGCAGCCCTATGTTAAATCTTTTTTTTTCTTCCTTTTAGCACAAGAAAAATATTTTATTATTATACTTTGACCACACAAAAACATTTAGCAATACAACATTAGCCACTCAACAAACTCTGGAAATCCTGAAAATATGCACGAAGATCATCTAATTACGTTTTATCTTTCGTGCCACTGTGTCGATTACAAACACAACTTCTAATCTGTAACACAGATTGCAGTCCATGTCCATATTTGGCCAGTGATTACATTTGTGTCCAAGCAAAAATGTACACAGCAAAGAGCCTGGTGTTTACAATCACCACAGGAAAGGAAACACACAACGTCTGCTCTTAACAAGGGGTCGTCTACCCTGGAGACGAACTTTAGGTCATTATGAGACAACCATGGCGAAAAAATAGTAGCGAAAAAAAAGTAGAATGACTGATAAATGAGTGTGTGTGGACATCAGTCAAAACCTCTAAAAAGAAAGTGGCAGGCGAGACACACTTTTATTTTTCCCATGCTCCACTCAATTTGTGGGTCAGTGGGATATGCAAGTTATTTGACCTGCTGAACTTCGAAGGTGTGCTACCATGGTTCTTGCTCGTCACAAGCGATTACGTCACCATGTGTGTTGCAATTGCAGAACATAACTTTTCTGAGTTAATTTTTCCCACACAAAAGTAATGTGGTAGAGACTTAAAACCAGGGGAGACAGGGCCTTCTCTGTGGTTGGCCCTAAACTCTGGAACACTCTGCCCCTCCATGTTCAAACTGCTCCCACTGTGGAGTGTCTCGTCTTAAGACCCACTTTTATTATTTGGCTTTTAACACTACGTGAGTTGTGTGATCTTCAGTCCTGTGTTTTTTTTGTTTGTTTTTTTTAAACATAAATTTTGATTTCTATTTACTGTTTTAATTGGTTTTACCCTATAAAATCGTTTTTAATAATATTTATTTTTATATTGGTTTATATTTATTTATTTTTGTTTTTATTCAGTCATTGGTGGAGCATAATATTGTTTTTAATATTGTTTTTAACATGGCTGTGCAGCACTTTGGAAACATTCTTGTTGTTTAAATGTGCTATATAAATAAAGTGGATTGGATTGGATTGATTGGTACAATTGTGTAATTAATTTATACATGGATTTTATTTTAAAAAATGAATGAAAAAAAATATATACGGTAAAAACTTTTTTATTATAGTCAAGTTCTTGGGGTGTACTTGTACTTTGTTAGTTACGATTGGCCCCCGGTTGCCAAATTTAGACCTTAACAGCTTGACACTTTGGCTTACAAAATAATCTCATATAGTTTATCCAGTTCTATTTTACGCTGTTTTGATCCTGCACTTTAAATTGAGTGCATATTATGCTTTAATACTATATCACTTACTGGTATGTTTTCAATATGTAGCAAATTTTATTTGCACTACTTAGTGTTTTGGTAGGTGGTGTAGGTGCCTTATTGGTTGTGCAAATGCATTTTTATTTCTGAATTAATCCAATGTTATTATCATTACAATCATCATATGTAAAAGCAGATATTTGGTATTTAATTTATTAAGATGTACTTGGCTGAACATTTTTGTTGTGTTGATTTAAAAAATCACTTTAAGCATTTTCCATTTGATTGCTGCTGGCAAACCAGGTGAAGTAAATGTGGTTTGTTTGGCTAAAATAAGTGTATATAGTGTGTATCGAGTGGGAACGTGTGTTCCATGTTAGACAATTTGTTGATCGTGTATATGGAACAAGGTACATTGTTTGGAATATTTTATGCAGGATTGCTTGAGACAGTTGAAGGAATAATGTAACTTTTGTCTTTTTGTTGAATACATTGACAGCACTGCAACTGACAACTTGGTCTTTATTGGAACACTCGTCAGCCGCAAACTCTTCTTACACTGAACAAAAATATAAACGCAACACTTTGGTTTTTGCTCCCATTTTTCATGAGTGGAACTCAAAGATCTAAAACGTTTACTATATACACAAAATACCGATTCCTCTCAAATATTGTTTACAAATCTGTGTTAGTGAGCATTTCTTGGAACGGTATAGCTCGGTTGGTAGAGCGGCCGTGCCAGCAACTTGAGGGTTGCAGGTTCGATCCCCGCTTCCGCCATCGTAGTCACTGCCATTGTGTCCTTGGGCAAGACACTTTACCCACCTGCTCCCAGTGCCACCCACACTGGTTTAAATGTAACTTAGATATTGGGTTTCACAATGTAAAGCGCTTTGAGTCACTTGAGAAAAAGCGCTATATAAATGTAATTCACTTCACTTGACTTCTTCTTTGCCAAAATAATCCATCCCATCTCACAGGAGTAGCATATCAAGATGCTAATTAAACAGCATGATTATTGCACAGTTGTGCCTTAGGATGCCCACAATAAAAGGTCACACTGAAATGAGCAGTTTTATCACACAGCACAATGCCACAGATGTTGCAAGTTTTGAGGGACCCGGCAGTTGACATGCTGACTGCAGGAATTTCCACATTCGCAGACCACATCTAACCACACCAGCCCGGGACCTCCACATCCAGCAGGTGCACCTCCATGACCGTCTGAGACCAACTGCTGCAACAATTGGTTTGCATAACCAAATAATTTCTGCACAATCTGTGAGAAACCGTCTCAGGGAAGCTCATCTGCATGCTCGTCCTCCACATCCGGGTCTCGACCTCACTGCTGTTCGTCGTCGTAATCGACTTGATTGGGCCAATTCTCACATTAGATGGCGTCTTGCATGTTGGAGATGTGTTCTCTTCACGGATAAATCCCGGTTTTCACTGTTCAGGGCAGATGGCAGACAGCGTGTGTGACGTAAACGTTGTGAATCGAGCGGCCCATGGTGGTGGTGGGGTTATGGTATGGGCAGGCATATGTTATGGACAACGAATGCAAATGCATTTTATTAATGGCATTTTCAATGCACAGAGACACCATGACGAGATCCTGAGGTCCATTGTTGCGCTATTCACCGAGACCATGACCTCATGTTGCAGCAGGACAATGCACTGCCCCATGTTGCAAGGATCTGTACACAATTCCTGGAAGCTGAAAACATCCCATTGCTAGCATACTCACCGGACATGTCACCCATTGAGCATGTTTGGGATGCTGTGTATCGGTGTATACAACAGCGTGTTCCAGTTCCTGCAAATATCCAGCAACTTCGCACAGCCATAGAAGAGGAGTGGACCAACATTCCACAGGCCACAATCGACAACCAGATCAACTCTATGCGAAGCAGATGTGTTGCACTGTGTGAGGCAAATGGTGGTCACACCAGATACTGACTGCTTTTCTGACACCCCCCACACCCACAATAAAGCAAAACTTCACATTTCAGAATGGCCTTTTATTGTGGGCAGCCTTAGGCACACCTGTGCAATATTCATGCTGTTTAATCAGCATCTTGATATGCCACACCTATGAGGTGGGATTAATTATCTTGGCAAAGAAGAAGTGCTCACTACCACAGATTTAGACAGATTTGTGAACAATATTTAAGAGGAATAGGAATTTTTTGTATATAGTAAAAGTTTTAAATCTTTGAGTTCAACTCATGAAAAAAGGGAGCAAAAATGAAAGTGTTGCGTTTATATTTTTGTTCAGTATACAAACAAGTAGATGTTTTTATCGGAAAAACCCCGCAGGTGGCAATTTACATTTTATACCTGTGCTTCCACTTTCTGGCTTAAAATTGTTCAGCAAAACCAACAGCTTTCCACTAATAAAGTCAGTTTGAATGCCAACTGTCAGTTGAATGGCATTGACTCTATAAGAAAAGACACCATCTTCGGCTCAATGAGAACTCAAGTGCTATTACAAACACAAAATGTAACCTTGATCCAAATAAAACTGTGACCTGTGCACACAAAAACAAAACGGGCGGATGTTTTGACCATTAAACTAGTCAAGTTTTCACGGTTCACTATAAATAGTTGACTTGGCCTTGGCTGCAAATTACAATTCCCAACTGCGTTAAGAAACATTAGTGATTCATGAGATTAGAAGATTAAAAGCAGTCACTTACATGGGGCTCCAAAATAGCGCAGTGTGACCTGCGAGGTCTTCACCTCCCCTGCCACATTTTTGGCCATGCACTGGTAGACTCCCTGGTCGGTTTCTCTTGTGTTCTGAATCATTAGCGTGCCGTCCTCAAGCAGATTCAGACGACTGTCATCTCGCATGTTAAGTGCATTGCTGACAAGATGGTACAAAGATAAATAGACAATTATGCATAAGTAAATTGCACTGGTTGTTGTGTGTCACATAGTAACACTTTTTGTAAGCGGTATCATTGAAGACATCACCTTAATATTTTCACAAGCTGATATGAAATACTTACTTGTTCCTGAGCCAGATGATCTGCGGTTTCGGGTTGCCCTCAGCTCTGCAGGTAAAGTAGACCGTGTTTCCTGATGTAACATCCACATCCTGGGGCTCTGAGGTGATCCTGGGTACTTCTGCAACAATTTTAGAAAGGAAGGCAATTATGCAGTGGTATGAATGCTTGTCAATATCGTACTTTCTTATAACTTTGCCCTTATCACTCTGCCCCAGCCTTGGGTTTTTACCATATTTCAGAGATAATAATACCATCACTGAACATTAAACAGTTTGAAAAACAACTTTTTCACATTGTCACTCTTTGTGTTTGGATTTCCAACAATTGTAAGTGGACCTCTTTATTGAATAATGCCCCTTTTAATAAATGTGCACTCTTAATCACACAATTCCACCAATACATACAACTGTCACAAATAATGACTGTGAGTGTTCTAATGGTTAGTTCAGGAGTCAAATTCCTCAATGACATTTTGCCCCCAACCATAGACACAGCTGGTGTTGTATGAAGTGTGAAGCAGCTGGGTGCTTGACTACAAAGAGAGGCTGCACCTGCGCGTGTATGTTTGTGTGCATGAGTAGGCAAAGATGACTTAAAATAGCAGTCTTCTGCAGGGAGAAAGCCTAATTGGGATTTACTGTATATAGTCTGCTTATTGTTTGTATGCATGTCTACATGTTTGTGTCAAGATATCTGAATATTTTACTTTGATGCATGTTTCACCAACCTCATATTAGTTATCATCTTACAATGACCTCACTGACACGTCATTAAGCACACCTGCACAATACAATGAGCTCCAGGAGCTGTACCAAACATCCTGCCTTTTAACAATCACAGACTTCAAACAATGTGTTTATAATTGTGGTTGTAGTGGTGATGTTTTCCTGTACTGCATTACACTGATAGTCCAATAATAAGATGTGAAAAACTGAATCTCTCGTTCTGAATGTGCAAGTAGAAATTCAATGGCATTCCTAGAATAGCATGCGCATTTGTAGTATTTGTCTCCATACCGCAGCTGAGCTCCTCAGCGGTGAGGGTGGCCACTGATCTTCCCTGCAGGCGTGTTGGGTAGTCGCACGTGGCGGCAGCTTGGGCATTTCCTGACTCCGCATACTGCTTCAGCAAGTCCGCCAGCCACAGCAACTCACAGTCACAGTTCAATGCATTGGAATCCAGTCGCCTTAATACACAACGTGCGTGAGGAAGATATGATACAAGCATCATTGAAAAGCCCCTTGATAATTTATTAACTACTACAACACACGTTTAATCCAGACCAAACAGCAGGAATTTCCACTTGGCCTCACGTTAAAGCAACTGATTGGACAAATAGGTTGTAGGTTTCCTCCTACAACTGCAATTTTAGGTCACCATTAAAGGCAAAATAGCGATTAATTCTTCACTGAACAGCAAAAATGTTGAAACACCACTAAAATCCAACTTAAACACTATTGAAACTGGAACTACATGGAACTAAAAACATAAGCAGCGTTAAAGAAGCTAAACAAATGATAGGCTGAACATGAAACAAACTTTGATCATTGTAATATCTACAGTTGTGCTCATAGGTTTACATACCCTGGGAGAATTTATGATTTCTTGGCCATTCTTCAGAGAATATGAATGATAACACAAAAACCTTTCTTCCACTCATGCTTACTGGTTGTGTGAAGCTATTTATTGACAAACAACTGTGTTTACTCTTTTTAAATCAAAATGAAAAAAGAAAGTGCCCAAATGACCCTGATCAAAAGTTTACATACCCCAGTGACTTTGATCTGATAACATGCACAAAAGTTGAAACGAACAGGTTTGAATGGCTAATAAAGGTTCCAATCCTCACCTGTGACCTGTTTGTTTGTAATTAATGTGTGTGTATAAAAGGTCAGTGAGTTTCTGGGCTTCTGACAGACCATTGCATCTTTCATCCAGTGCTGCACAGATGTTTCTGGATTCTGAGTCATGGGGAAGGCAAAATAATTATCAAAGGATCTGTGAAAAAAGGTAATTGAACTGCATAAAACAGGAAAGGGGTATACAAAGATATCCAAGGAATTGAGAATGCCAATCAGCAGTGTTCAAACGCTGATTAAGAAGTAGAAAATGAGGGATTCAGGTAGACCAGCAAAGATTTCAGCCACAACTGCCAGGAAAATTGTTTGAGATGCAAAGAAAAATCCACAAATAACTTCAGCTGAAATACAGGACTCTCTGAAAAATTGTGGTGTGGCTGTTTCAAGATGCACAATAAGGAGGCACTTGAAGAAAAATGGGCTGCATGGTCGAGTGGCCAAAAAGTTCAATTTTGGTCTCATTACTCCAAATTACTTTGTTCCAGAAGTTTTGAGGCTTGTCTCTGTGCTGTTTGGCGTAATGTAAGCGGGATACTTTGTGACATTTGCGCAGAAATGGCTTTCTTCTGGTGACTCTTCTCTGAAGAATGGCCAAAAAATCATAAATTCTCCCAGGGTATGTAAACTTATGAGCACGACCGTATAAAGCAGCACTGACACAGCATGATGCAGCCAAGCAGGTCTACTAATGTTGAAGTCCACAATATCTGGACAATTCGTGGCTGCCCTGGTAGTATCAACCAAACCATCATTAAAATCCAGTATAGCATGAAGATGGTTTTGAAGGTGTTATTTTCTGTGTAACTTTAATGTCTCGAGCAGGGCTATTCAACAAGGCTTAGGGGGGGACACGTTTCCAGAAAGGTAAGGATTGGGGGGAACCAGATGTTTCCGTTCACTATTAGTCTTAATTTGTTTATTCTGGAGAAACAGCGTCTTCTACAGTAGACATTTGATTTTGGTCCTTAAAAACAGCAATCAAAGATCACCTCTATGACAGCACTCTAGTGTTTTTAAGAATCTACTGCAAAAATGTGAGTCACTCACAAGTTTTCTGAACTGAACTTGCAAACCTCCATTTGAATGATGAAAAGAGAGGACCTATATAACTAAAGAAGTTTAACAAATGACTACTGACTGCATCTGAATAAGCAAGCTCCAGCAACACCTGTGGAACTACCAAAAAGTTGAAGACTGAAGTAGTATCTTGAGGAACCCCTCAGTTACAGTATGTAAATCACAAGTTTGGACCCCAGTGTTCTATGTTTGCTAGCAAGATTAAAATGACAATGCAAGAATCTGCCAATGTGTTTACAACAGTCCAAGTTCCTCTATCCAACAGGAGAACCCATATAACCCATTTCGCATTTACATTTCAAGGAAGCTCAGGCATCTTTCATACATTTTTTTCAAATCTTTCTTCTAAGACCCTACCCAACAGATGAATAAAAAGAGTGTGTTGGCCTTGTGAAAGAAATCATGATGTTGGGAGGCTACACGGTACTTAACTGATTAACAGGTCCATCTTTGTACAAGGTGAAATGAATGTAAGGTGGAAAGTATGTTTTAGGGCTTCCACTTACAGTCGTTTCATGGCCTGCAGATTAGTGAAGGTTCCTGGGACAAGCTGGGTGATTCTGTTGTTGTGCAAAAACCTGAAGGAGAAACACACGCAAATATTGTTGTTGCATCATACCCGGATACAAAAAAAACCTGACTCTTACTCGTTATCTTTGAAGTTATTAATAAAATATTCCAACACATGAGAACAGACTGTGCAACTTAGAACTCTTTGTCGAAGTATTTGTTTGTTTTGCAGGCAAAAATCAGATCATAAAGAGGGTCAATAAAAGAGGAATTCAATTTGATTTAGAATATCTGGTTAAGCATTTTAAAGGCACCGGTAATTGCGATAACACAAATTAGAGTATGCCCAGTTGTCAGGCACTTCATGATGTTAGTTTTTATATACTGGTACTTCACCAATGACGTGTCCAAACAGCACCAGAAGGTGTATTTCAAAATCCATGTTACTGGACATGCAACATATTAGAAACATCTTAATCATAAAGGACACTATCTGGTTTATGATGTATTGAGAATGTGATTAATGTAAATTGTGCACTTCTACCTCATGAAGATGTTTGTGAATGCATATTTAAGGGGATTTGTCAAAGTCTTGATTTTTCTTAGAACTGAATAAAATATGTTAAATGCTCACATTAAATATGCATATTTATCGCTGCGATGGAACCTACTTGGCTATTGGCAAATGTTCCCCTGCATGTAATCATTAAAGAGGGAAGACTGTCCTTACAATTTTCTTGGCCTTGTGATGATGGAGGCCAGGATGTGTTGTCAGTCCTCGACCTAATCCAGCACTTTCATACTGTAATCTCTTCCTCTTTGACTACTCTCTTTTTTTTCCCAGGCTGATTGTCCCATAATAATATTTTTGGAAGTGGAAAAAAAATGGCTAAGAATACCTCCCAATATTTCCTGATAGCCATTGAACAAATAAACTACTTGAGTGAAAAAACACTTACATTATTCCATGGTTCTGACAAGACAAGTGAAACTCGAGGGGACTAAATGTATGCCAGGTTTCAATTTCTTAAATCTTTTCTTCTCTTATTTAATTAATGTTTGTTTTTGCTAGCTTGAAGAAGAGATAAAGCACAGTCGTGACTTCACGGCGGGCTTGCAGAGAGGCACCTGGCTGCACTAATTTATTGTTGCATTCTGTATACCATTCCCGAGTCATTTGTCCATATTTCCAGATCAAATTTAATAATTTGTGTATTGTCATACATTTCTAGTAGGCTACATATGAAAATATTGATACTTGAATGCATGCCGCATTTAATTTACAATTTTACATAATTGGCGACCCTGAGAGGGACAAGCGGTAGAAAATGGATGGATGGCAATGACAAATGACACTGTCAAATAGTAAAACAAAAACATGACAAGCAAAAGAATAACCAATGGGTTAGGTTACTTTATTAGTACCCAAAGGTAAACTTCTTTTGCAGCCAGCTATATTAGACGAGACAAGACAAAGACACTAGATTTTTTTGCCAGTCAGTCTTTTGGAAAAAAAAATTAATTAAAAAAAATAAATAGTCTCTTCTGACCCCCCGCTAAAAATAACAACACATGTTGGCAACACCGATCCCTCCTGCTACGAAGACCAGGTATGTGTGAAGTGTGTTAAGAAGCAGAGTCATGATGCTATCTACTGTACAGCTTTGTAACGACAAGCTACATTTACAGACAGTCCCGTTATAATGTGTTAAGGTACTAGGGCAAACATGTAGCACCAAATTTAATTGTGGTGGGCAGAAGTGCAAAAATGGGGTACACAAACAAAACTACAAATATACGATTATAAACAACTATAATGTATACCAACAAATATAACCTAATTCTTTAATAAACTGTAGCATGTTTACATTTTTATTTGCACAAACACAGAAAGAGAAAAAAGAAAAATATACAATGTCAAGTAAAAATATGGACAGTTTAAAAAGACCCTAAGGTCTTGTAAAGACACTTCCCCCAAAACATCACAATATACACAGCAGCAAAGAAAAAAAAAATAAGACAAGTCACATGCAATACATATCATATACAGCAAACAAACATTCTTATCATAAATCACTTCAGAATAACATGCCCTTCAATTTTTTTTTTCAAAGAATAAAATGTAGTTGTAGACTGAAGAGCTGGTGGCAGGTTATTCCAAAGAGTGGGTCCTCTGTATTTTAGCATATATTTCTTAGTTGACGTTCTACATAATGGTAGATAAAAGCCATGACAGTGACTTGTTGAGCAAGTATGTATATCAGAAGATGTAAAAAAAAATGGAAAACTGTTGCTAAATGAAAAAACACATGTACATACTTGTACATAAAAATGAATATATAAATGTTCACATTAAATATTGTCAAAATACAGTCTTTTTCGAAAAGCGGAGCAGATGAAGACAGTCTTTTGGAAAAATTCATTATCCTCAAAAATGTATTTTGGATTAATAAGGTTTTATAAAAGGTATGAATGACAAGTAGCACCCCAAATACTATTGCAATACATTATATGTGGATATATTCAAATATAGTATAATGTCAATGTGTCACGGCTGGTTACACCAGGCTGTGTCTTTATGTTGGGTTTTGTTAGTGTTCTCCGGTGTTTTGTGTTAGTTCCTGTCATGTGCTTTCATTTTGGCGGCTTTTCCGATTTTGTTGGTGTTTTCCCATGGCTGCTTCACTTTTGTCCCAGAGCGTTTCCCCTCACCTGTTTTCTGTTTGCAGTCAAGGACTATTTAAGTTGATCCTTTTTCTATCTTTGTTGTGGGGACATTGTTGATTTGATCTTTTCTCTATTCGCTGGTGACCATAGACAATCCTTTTGGATACGAAGCGCAAGTACACTTGTACTGTGTGGACGCCGTCAGCTCCACATGCTTAAAATCACAACAACCTCCAGGGGCCTCCCATAACAAACCGCGTGTCAACGCTTGACACATTGTTAACACACAAGAACGATCAATAGAACAACAAAATGTATTCAAAATACCTATGGATTTCTTCATCTTGCTTCAAACAAGTAACATAAAAGAACCGTCACGATTAATCAATGAAGTTATGTATTGATACATTTGTGAACTGTAAAAACATGAGCATCGAGAATGGACAAATTAAATAGTCAGAAAATGCTTTAAATTTGAGTTTAAATTACATATTACCCAGCTTTGTACCTACAACTACAGTAGTTTCATTTTCAAACTCCCTCAAAATAAAAGGCATACATGTTTTTTGGATAAAAACAAAAATCAGAACTTGGAGATGCACATCTTTCATTGGACATCAGCAATTCATTGACATCGATGTTATGTTTTAATTGCGATCATGTAATTGAATGTGAATCTTTATGACGATTGTGAGTGTTGCTATGCAATAATGTTATTATTATGTTATTATTGTGCACTTAATCCAAAATTCATGATCATGATGCGAGCAAGCAAAAGTTGGTAGTGGTGCAATTTACGTGCTGAAATGTTAACTGTGGGATACACTACATATTTTCCAGACATTAGGGCTTGATTGAAAAAAAATAGAAGAACTTACAGTCGTTCAAGCTTTGGCAGATGACTGAATGATTCTGGTTCCAGTGCGTCAATGTTATTAAAGTGGAGGTACCTGAAAAACAAACACATGAAAGACAAACTAGTACAATATGTAGTACAATACTACAGTCCCTAACAGGATAATTGACAAATTCAAAGACAGTCAGTTGCTCCACTCAACTTTTTCAAAGCTATGTTTAATGAAAGGAAGAATGGAGAGCATAATTTCTTTTTTAGATGAAATGCAGTCCATAGTGCAGAAAAGATAAGCTATTGAAATGCAAAACAATGCTCAAGAACTGCAAAAAACATACAAACAATCCCCTGGATATCTGAAACAAGGAATATTTTCATACATAAATACGATTTTTGAAAATATAATAATGATGTTAAAAATAAAAATAACTTTCAGCTTAATTAAAAAAGGCAAGCGAGACATAGCAGCAGTTGAAGAAAAAGAGAAGAGCTTATGTAAGTAATGCAAAATCACAAAAAATGGCTAATTTATTTACAGAGGTCTTGAACAGGGGTTCCGTGAACCCGAGCGGGTCTGTGACCCTTAAAGGGTCGCAGAGCTACTGCAGGGGGGCTGTGAAATTTTTGGTTGATTAGACTTTTAAAAAAAAACACACACACACACACATGCACACACAAATATTTATATGTATATAATATATATACAGTCATGATCAAAGGTTTACATACACCTGTAAATAACATAATGTCATGGCTGTCTTGAGTTTCCAATCATTTCCACAACTCTTATTTTTTTGTGATAGAGTGATTGGAGCACATACTTGTAGGTCACAAAAAACATTCATGAAGTTTGGTTCTTGCATGAATTTATTATGGGTCTACTGAAAATGTGACCAATTCTGCTGGGTCAAAAGTATACATACAGCAATGTTAATATTTGGTTAAATGTCCCTTGGCAAGTTTCACTGCAATAAGGCGCTTTTGGTAGCCATCCACAAGCTTCTGGCAAGCTTCTGGTTGAATTTTTGACCACTCCTCTGGACAAAATTGGTGCAGTTCAGCCATTCTAAAACATTAATTGTAGCCTGATTTAGCCATTCCTTTACCACTTTTGACGTGTGTTTGGGATCATTGTCCTGTTGGAACACCCAACTGCGCCTGAGACCAAACCTTCGGGCTGATGATTTTAGGTTGTCATGAAGAATTTGGAGGTAATCCTCCTTTTTCAATGTCCCATTTACTCTCTGTAAAGCACCAGTTCCATTGGCAGCAAAACAGGCCCAGAGCATAATACTACCACCACCATGCTTGTCGGTAGGGTTGGTGTTCTTGGGATTAAAGGCCTCACCTTTTCTCTTCCAAATATATTGCTGGGTATCGTGGCCAAACAGCTACATTTTTGTTTCATCTGACCACAGAACTTTCCTCCAGAAGGTCTTACCTTTATACTTGTCATGGGCGCAGTTGGGTGTTCCAACAGGACAATGACCCCAAACACACGTCAAAAGTGGTAAAGGAATGGCTAAATCAGGCTAGAAGGTTTTACAATGGCCTCCCCAAAGTCCTGACTTAAACCCCATTGAGAACAAGTGGACAATGCTGAAGAAACAAGTCCATGTCAGAAAACCAACAAATTTAGCTGAACTGCACCAATTTTGCCAAGAGGAGTGGTCAAAAATTCAACCAGAAGCTTGTGGATGGGTACCAAAAGCGCCTTATTACAGTGAAACTTGCCAAGGGACATGTAACCAAGTATTAACATTGCTGTATGTATACTTTTGACCCAGCAGATTTGGTCACATTTTCAGTAGACCCATAATAAATTCATAAAAGAACCAAACTTCATGAATGTTTTTTGTGACAAACAAGTATGTGCGCCAATAACTCTATCACAAAAAAATAAGAGTTGTAGAAATGATTGGAAACTCAAGACAGCCATGACATTATGTTCTTTTTAAGTGTATGTAAACTTTTGACCACAACTGTATATACTGTATAAGTATTTTTATACACACATACAGTATATGCATGTATACTAACATATACAGTATATATTTATACATATCACGTCCGGAAAATTGTGCTGCCACTCGCTGCAGCGCCAAAGCTAAGTGCTATCTTTCTATCTGTGTGCTTCTAATTGTTTTACAGCTTTCTTTATTCTTTCTCCAACATATTTAATAGTCTTATCAAACTTAAAAAGCACCCACTCTCTGTTTCACTGCCTCTCTTTTAGCTAGCTAACTGCTAAGCTAGCAAAGTTTAGCTAGTCTCGGTCCGAAGCCGCTGCGCTCCAAAGGCATCTGTTCCTTCACGCCGCTGCTACTTTTTGCCTATTGCTCCAAAGACAACAAGAACTCGATTCAATGAAATAAACAACGTGAGTATAGCTACCTGTTCTTCGTGCACCATTCTCAGGGATAGGTTGGCCCTTCTCGAGGGCCATGTCCACCAGTTAGAGCAAAGTCAATCAATCAATCAATGTTTATTTATATAGCCCTAAATCACAAGTGTCTCAAAAGGCTGTAAGTAATTTCGTAACTTTAGACGTTTACTAGCTTTAGCTGTAGCGACCTGACTATCCCAGTTTTCAGCATCCCTAAATGGTAAATGGGTCGTACTTGTATAGCGCTTTTCTACCTTTTTTAAGGAACTCAAAGCGCTTTGACACTATTTTCCACATTCACCCATTCACACACACACATTCACACACTGATGTTAAACGACCTACAAGCCACAGTGAACCGGTTGAGACACACAATAGATTTAGCCCTTTAGCTAGTCCTACACCCCAGTCTACCGGACACCACACCTTAGTCATAGGGGACTCCATCACCGGAAACATACAGCTTAGTAAACCAGCCATGTATTCCCGGGGCCAGCGCACCTGACATTGAAGCTAGTCTTAGGGAACTAACTCCCAACAGGCCTAGTAAACTCGTACGACAGGCTAATCGCACCACAAGCTACGCGAACATAGTTGTACACGTGGGCTACAATGACACTAGGTTGAGACAGTCAGAGATTACAAAACGGAACATAGCTAGGATTTGTAATCTCGCCAGAAATATGTTTCGGCATCGAGCATTTGTCTCTGGCCCCCTGCGAGAGGCAATGATGAGAGGTATAGCAGATTAGTCTCGCTTTACAAGTGGCTGTCTAGTTTTTGTAGAGATCAGAGACTAACGTTTATTGATAATTGGCCATCTTTCTCAGGCAAACTGGCATTGCTGGGGAGGGACAGCCTTCACCCTAATCGGGAAGGCGCCATTACTTTTCTAGGAACATAGATTATTATTTGGGTCACACTTGACTAACTACACTAGAGCAAGGACACAGGCAACTACAGTGCCTGTTAGCCAGGGTGAGGAGTCAGTTAAGCTAGAACTAACCAGCGCCAGGCTGCAAAATTCCTGCACAAATAGCATTTATCTCAGAATAAAACATAACTCACATAATATTTTTTTCTGTAGTGTGCCAGAGGTGGACATGCATTCTACTGAGGAAGCAAATTATGACGCGTTAAATCTATCGCAGCATCAAGCAAATAATCTCAAGATCTCATCATATCAATTCCTAGATGTGACCAAAATGATTTAGGGCGCACTACGCAAAATAGACGTAACATTTTTAAATATCAGTACTACGGATAACATTAACAAAAATTCCTCAAAACAGCTCACTACCTATAATATGGGCTTTTTAAACATCAGATCATTGTCTCCCAAAGCGCTATTAGTTAATAAGGTCGTTAGAGACAACAATCTTAACGTCATTGGTCTTATTGAAACTTGGCTAAAACCAGATTCAATTTTTCCGCTTAACGAGGGATCTACTTCTAACTTTACGAGTGCACATACAGTGCAAAAAAGCGGTTATTCATCCTGAGCTTAAAAGACCTAATTTGCCCTCATGGTAAACTACCACCCAGTCTCTCACCATTCATTTATCTTGAAAATCCTCGAAAAAACTGTTCCACAGCAGCTAAATGAACACTTGGCGTCCAACAATTTCTGTAAACCCTTTCATTCCAGTGTAAGGGCAAATCACTCTACTGAGACCACCCTCGTAAAATTGACTAATGATCTATTGCTAACTATGGATGCCGATGCGTCATCAGTGTTGTTGCTACTTGATCTCAGCGCTGCGTTCGATAACGCTGATCATAACAATCTATTAGCACGTATCAAAACACGTATTGGCATGTTAGACTTAGCCTTTTCTTGGTTTAACTCCTATCTTACTGACAGGATGCAGTGTGTCTCCCATAACAACGTGACCTTGGAGTATGTTAAGGTAACATGCGGAGTTCCACAGGGTTCGGTTCTTGGCCCTGCACTCTTTAAAATCTATATGGTGCCGCTAGGTGACATCATACGCAAATATGGTGTTAACTTTTACTGTTATGCTGATGACACCCAACTCTACATGCCCCTAAAGCTGACCAACACGCCGGATTGTAGTCACATGGAGGCGTGTCTAAATGAAATCAAACAATGGATGTCGAACAACTTTTTGCATCTTAACGCTAAGAAATGTTGATTAACGTTCCTGCTAGACACCGGCACTTATTAAATAATAACACCTTAATATTTGACAACAAAACAATTACACAAAGCAACTTGGTAAATAATCTCGGTATTATCTTCGACCCAACTCTCTCATTTGAGTCACACATTAACAGTGTTACTAAAACAGCCTTCTTTCAAGTTTTGATAGTTTTCAGCTAACAATTAACGCACCAGTTGTCAGTCAGCTATTGGTGCACCAGTTGCCAGCTAGCCATTAACATGCCAGTTGTCAGCTCGCGATAATCGCGCCACTTGTCAGCTCGCGATTAGTGCACTAGTTGTCAGCTAGCGATTAACGGCACAAGCTGCCAGTTAACAATTAGCGCTCTAGTATTCAGCTAGCGATTAATGCGGCAGTTGTCAGCCAGCAATTAGCGCGCAAGTTGTCAGCTAGCGATTCACGCTGCAAGCTGCCAGCTAGTAATAAACACTCTAATATTCAGCTAGCAATTAGCATGAGGGTGGTCTCAGTAGAGTGATTTGCCCTTAAACTGGAATGAAAGGGTTTACAGAAATTGTCAGCTCGCGATTTGCACGCCAGTTGTCAGCTAGCAATTAGCGGACTAGTTGCTGGATGGCAATTAATGGTGCTATACCATATTATTTGAATATCTTAGTATTGCAAAATTACAAGATACTGTCAGGACCACATTATTTTAAAACATAATTGTATATAGGATATATACGTATGGGTCCCCGCTTTATCTCTACATCATTGGCCTGTAAAATGTTAAAGACCCTGTTCTAATACATTTGGGGAGAACATGAGCTATGATGTTGTATAAACTGCCTTACATATCCAGTATTATGACGTTAGGGTGTTGCCTAAAATATGTTTTAAAAGAGAAAAAACACACCTCATTCGCCAGCAGTAAATTAATTTCAGTAAATCCCACTGTTAGGATATACACCCACAAATTTAATTGCATCAGAAATGGCTTTACTTCAGTAAAGCTTTTGCAAGGATCAGTTTAAGTGTGTGGTCTACTTTGCACTCCCTTTTCTGGCCAATATTTTGCCCACTTTTGGGATGTGCGGTCATGCTTTGCTCAGATGAAATGAATGCTGGTGGGTCATGTAGGAATGTGAGCACATGTGCCTCATTCCACTCAAATAAGTATGGGAAGTAAAGCTTTGGCATGTGTTTCCTTGTGGGATGTCGTTTTTGAGAGTATGCAATCGTACTCAGAACGTGTCACCCTGCCTATAAAACCTTACATTATTACGGTGAAATTCAAAACATCTGTTGGGCACGGTGCCTGCTGTTGGAATTAGGATTTAGTGAAAAGGGCGTTTGTTCTCTGCTAATGCAGTTAAGTGAAGTCACAGATGACAGCGAGCCCAAGGAAGTTGTGGGTATAAACCACATTGATGCCATGTTATGGTTAAATAAAAATATCATTACAATCATAAGTCCAAGTAAGGATTTTTTGTTGCAAACATTGAACTTGTCTCTTGATTGACAGACACATTTTATGACACAGAATTAAAAAAAATCCTTTTAACATGGTAAAGTATTCTCAGAATGAGCAATCCCCATCATGAAGGAATTGACAATAAAAAGTGCATCAAGTCTTTCTGAAGTTTCAGTAGCAACACTAATGCTTCAGCTCGGGACTATGATGGCATTATTGGCGCTAGCACGAACATCATGCTACAAGCTGCGCGTGAGGATTGCGGGGGTTGCTGCTGCATATCTGTCGTCCAAGCTAAAAGACATGCGAGTCATGCAGAAAGGGTCAAAGGGCGTCAGCGCGTCATACAAGGGTGGGTGCGCACACACGGCATGCATGGTGGAGCAGGGAGGGTGAATAGCGGTGCAAATGGGGAGGAATAAATACTGTATATATGCTCATAAAGAACATAGTGCTATCATGATACCTGTGGAAGGCCTGCATAGTCATGTCATGGAATTACTTATGAAAATGTAGACCTTTACATTCTTCATGACTGCTTGGCAGCAGCTGTTTTGGAGAGGTAGTGGGCGGGGGACGAAGAGACAGTAGGCGGGAGGAGCAGCAGCAGGGAGGACAATGGAAAAGGTGTCGAAAAAGTTGGTCACTTACAGTTGCTCAAGAGAGACAAGCCCCTTAAATGCTTGTCTGTCAATTGATTGGATTTCATTCTTGTACAAATAGCTGAAAGGAGAGATAACCAGTAACATTAGTAACACACTCACACATCTGCCTGGCAGTTAAGACAATGGGGCAGTTCAAATAAAATAAGAGTCTGCAAGTGAGGTCGGCCTTAGTGCAGAATTGTAAACGAGGCTGGCATAGGCTGTTTTCAATTTGCACATCTGTACTTGGAACAGGGTTGCTAATGTGCTTCTTTTGCTGTTTGTTCTCTCTTTAGCTGCAGACCACATAACAATGAAACATACCACAATTGTAGAGAGCTGTGGAAAACTTGACTGTATTTGTTTGTGTTCACAATACAGCTGTGAAACCATCACAACACTCACTGCCAATTAGCAGTTACATAACTCTATAGGACAAGGAACCCTACAGTATTTGGTAACAAACCTCAGTTAAAAATATGCAACTTGAATTACTGTCAGAGGGTATTGTTTGTGTGTTTTGATTTTGTTGTAAAAAACTTAAAACTAAATAAACACTTACCTGGGATTTAATTGAATACAATGCAATATTTGTCTGTTTCTATGAATGTACTCTTTCATCCAGGTCATAGTAATCTCAGGGCATTCAATCGATCGCAACTGGACTGTTTGGTTTGTCTTAGAAAACGTTTTGCCTCTCATCCGAAAAGGGTTGTCTGTATGTCATTGAGCCAGGAAGAAGATCCCTCAATTGACTGGATTAATAATCATATCCAATCGACATCCGTTGCAACGGATCACCTGGAATGGGGGTCCCTACATCTGAGGTCCCCTCTTTTTCCTCAATTGGGGTCTTTTGAGTTTTTCCTTACCCGAATGGGGGTTTTGATCAGGTGATGTCTTTGTGATTTTGTAAAGCCCTTTGAGACATTGGGCGGTATAGCTCGGTTGGTAGAGTGGCCGTGCCAGCAACTTGAGGGTTCCAGGTTCGATCCCTGCTTCTGCCAGCCTAGTCACTGTTGTTGTGTCCTCGGGCAAGACACTTTACCCACCTGCTCCCAGTGCCACCCACACTGGTTCAAAATTGTAACTTAGATATTGGGTTACACAATATAAAGCGCTTTGAGTCAGCGCGATATAAATATAATTCACCTCACTTCACATTTGTGATTAAGGGCTTTATAAATACATTTGGATTTATTTACTTTTTTTAAACATTGATGTAATGTATAAAAATGTCTACTAATATTTAATTTTGAACATTTCTAAAAATTTTTTAAAAAAGGCACTGAAGTAAAAAAAACTCTTTCCTGATGGTTAATTTTCAAGCATTTCAATGCCTGTAAAAGACAGATTAAGGAATTTGGCTTTGCTCCGTGACAAAAAACCCTCCTGACGCATACATGTTCCCTATCCTTTTTACATGCCAAAAGAAATATGATACAAGAAAAACAATTTCTTACAGCTGTCTGTACTCTTATGTCCTGTTTTTATTTTTGCACGTTCCACAATAGTACCCGCGACGACAGATACGGATCTTCCCGCTGCACTAGGACGCAGCGCATGGAAAAACAAACACCCTTTAATCATTGCATTCTTTCTTCATTGCTATAGCATATCCGTGCTATCAGGTTTAAGCAAGGAGTGGAACAAATGGGGGAGAAATAAATATTTTAAGGGATAGGCATGTTGAGATAAATCCTAACTAAAGTGAATTAAACATAATGGTTTAGGTCAGTTTAAAAGTCAGGAAATTACGGTGAAACTTTCAAAGTTGAAAACAATCTGTTCCAAGGCAGCATTGGAACATATGTTGTATTTGGCAATATACCCTGTTAAGTAACTAAAATGCAGCGAGGCTAGTTAAGAATCAGCACTTGTGTGCTTCTCTGAACTAAAGCTTGAGCTGACGTCCCATGAGGTTTGCTGATGTCTTGTGTGACGTCACGCATAATGAGTTTTTGAGGTGATCGGTTGCAGATTCATTGCACTTGCAGAACATGGACTTAACTGTTGAGGCTCCTGCCAGTTACGCCTTTAGGAATCGTTAAGGGGAGAAAATATGGAGTTGCTTCCTGCCTTTGCAGCTGTAACTGTGTCCACTCATGTGGATTTTTTTAACAAGATTTTAAGAGTGTGTTTGTCGGAGATACTAGTAAATAATTGTCATTGAGATCATCATGACATTCAGTCATGTCGAAGTTAAAGCATCACTAAGTAACTTTTCAACCTTCATAAAATATTTTCATAACTTTTGGGATGATACATCGGCTTACAACTAGTTGAATGACACCTCTGTCATGGCCTGAGGGGGTCTGTATTGCTCTCACTGGCACTTAGGAACTTTGAGGAGGGTAGCAGGAACACTGCCACACAAAAAACTACAAATGTGGGGAATTTGCTTTACAGATAAGTAAGCCCATTTCTAGATAGTGTCTGCTATTTAACATCAACATAGCCATTAGACATGTAATATTTGTAATCCGTGCCAATTTGACCTTAAAATGGATGAAATAAAACAAAAAAATATTACAGTAGACATCATGTCAGTTTGATGCTATAAGCGCTACTCCTCAATGGAAATGTGGTCTTCCTTCTGGTAAAACATTACTGCTTTGGTCCACTGGCGCAGCCAAAAACAACCAAAGCTGAAAGTTCTGAAGTGGGGCTTTAAAATATCTAAGTTAGACAAACTTGAAAACTGCCCAACATGTCAATGTATTCTAAAAGAGAGATCAGATCAGAGTTCAGTTAAAAACTTTTAAAAACTACAATGGCATATAGGTGATCTATGACCATCTTTTCTGTACAGGACCTTAAAAACAGCAAGTAAAACTCCTAAGGAATTACAGATCCTTGCATTGACAATTTTGGCTGTTTTTTTACCACAATTTGTAACTCAGACCTAAATCAAATGTCCACTACAGAGAATGCTGGTTCTTAGGAATGCAGTATATAAGAATAATAGCAAAGGGGGAAGTGTGGCCTTCCAGTCTTTTGCTTTGTGGAAATGCAGCCCCCAGAACATTTTATTTTTTTAGTTGAACAGCTCTGCCTTAATGTACTGTATGTGTTTTCATCTACTTTATATTTGAAATCTTTAGAAAACATGTACACACAGAAAATGCAGGAGGTACAATTACTATCAGTTGATTTTGATGAACAAAGAACATTTGTTTCTATGATTGCAGTATATGGTACACTACATGTTTAAAAGACTAAGTATTTTCAGAATGCTATGTAACCTCAATTTGACCTGTTTAGTGCAGTGACCACTGAGGCGCTGGGGTTATCTTTTAGATTAGATTTGGTGCACATGAAAGCTGAGAGGGAGACTGTATTCAAAGGGAAGAACAAAGATGGTGCTGGAGGTGCAACCATACAGATAGGATACACTTTACACTAATCACAAAGGTCAGAACAATGGTGCAGGGTTTAGATAAACTGTACTTTCAAGGGAGACCTGTTCTGTCATTAAAGCAGTTCATGAAATGCCAAAACATTTAATTAAAGTGTGAATCGCGACGATATACTGTACGGCAGGAGGGAACATGTACTCACATGTTGAAGGGCCACTGGCCTGAAAAGAGAGGGAGGAAAAAAATACTTCCTTCAAACCCTCAACATGCTTAACTCTGCTTATCTAATTTATTAGATATAGGGTGGCATGGTGAAGTTATTTCTAAACTTGCAGTTCAACAGTTATTGTTGTGATTGTTTTAACAACAGTCGAGACGCCAAGTGCATCTTCTGTCTTAAAATCTGAGAAATATGGTACTTAACCGACATACAAATACTATACGATACAAAGTGGTAGCATGTTACTCCATGTTTCCCATACATTACGCTGCAAATACATTTCTTGATTTTTCTTTTTTTTTTTTAGATTTAGCGTTACAGGAATGTGGCTGTCAGGTTCCACATAACATTGATCGCGTTATTTGTTTTGTAAATTATATTTTGAGGTTTTACGCAACAGGCTTCCTTGGCTAGGCAGGACACAGTACAGAGCAGCAGACTGGCAAAGTAGTATGACGTTAGCAGTCAATATTTGTTTCTACAAAGTTTTTCAACTGTATCCTTGTATGTAAAAATGCATTTGCTGTTTTATGTAAATTTTGAACGTTCACATCTAATTTGTTAAACGTTTGTACAAGTTTGTGATGCTAATTTTTAATAATAGTTATCCTGTCAATTGGATTTTTAATTGTATGTTAGCAATAAGCTAGCGGCATAAGTTATAGCCTTTGTCCTGTATGATTTAATTGTTATTCCTCAGTTTATATCAAGTTGTATTATTGATTTAACATTATTTTTACATGTATATGCACTTCACAAGTAATAGTATATACATATATTATTTGTTTTCCTTTGTGGGCTTAGTTTTACTTATTTCTTTTTTTATTCTGGAGTCTCAGGAAACAACCTCAAGTTGGTAGTTTTTTAAAAGGACTGTTTACCTTAAGGCTGCAGCTAACGATTATTTTTTTATCGATTAATCTATAGATTATTTTTTTCGATTAATCGGTTAATCTATAGATTATTTTTTTTCGATTAATCTATAGATTATTTTTCCTTTTACCGATTTTTTTATTTATTTAAAATGAAGATGGAAAAATAAATGTAGGCCCGTTTTTTCAAAAGGCATGGCTTTTATTTACACAAAAAAAGAAGTATGGCCACTCAGTCAACATTGACAACATCATGACAAAATATTCTGTAACAATGTAAACATTTAATACTTTTAACATTTAACAAAATTAAAAGTATCTTATTTGCTTTTTAATGTGCAAATATAAAAGTAAACATCCAGTGCAAATCTTAATATTCTGCAATAGTATAAGCATTTCAAAAGTAAAAATATTGCTTATTTTGCTTTAAAATGTGCAAAAATAAAGATAAACATCCAATACAAAAAAGTGCAAAACGAAATATTCTGTAACAACAGTGTAAACATTTCAACAAAAGTGAAAGTATTGCTTATTTGCTAAAATGTGCAAAAATAAAGATAAACATCCAATACAAAAAAGTGCCAATCTAAATATTCTGGAGCACTGTAAACATTAAGTATTGCTTTTAAAATGTGCAAAATAAACATTCAGTCCAACACAGTACACAATAACCAATTATACTCATTCCAGTGAGTGACTAACAGTTGTAATGAAGAAAGTTTAGCATGTGTACATGCTCTGGTTCTTTTCTTGTTTATAATATTCCCAGCAGCTGAAAATAGGCGCTCAGAAGGGGTCGATGTGGCTGGAACTGAGAGGTAATTAGCCTTCACCTCAAGCCAGGACTGCGAGTGAGCTGAGCTGCAGTTTAAGTTTCTAGAAGGTCAACGGGCTCATAGTGATGTTACTAGTAGTTGACTGGGAGGTGTTTATTATCATTTGGGGAGAGTCCGCTGCCTGATGCTCACCTGCTAAACACCTATCTGCTCGACGCTGAAGCGCTGACTACATGCGCTCTGAATACGCACTGCTGATTGGCTGGTAACGTTTTGAATACGCACTGCTGATTGGCTGATAACGCTTTGTGTGTACCAATCAGATGGTTGTGTGGGTGGGACAATGCTGCGTGCTGAGACAGAAGCAGAAGGAGCAAAGCAGCTTGTTAAGACTTTAGCTTTAGCTTAGAAACTCGTTCGGTACACCCCCGTACCGAACCGAAAGCCCCGTACCGAAACGGTTCAATACAAAACACGTACCGTTACACCCCTAGCAGATACAAATGACACATTCATGTTTTTGTGTAATGATGACAACTATGCTAACGCGGACGATTGACTAGTTGATGGTTTTCTTTTCAAATGTTCGTTCATAGCCGCTGTGCTGCTATGATAGGCCATTTCCGCTCGACACAGCGTGCATACAACAACATTATTAGGCCGTGTATTGAAATACTCCCACACTTTTGACGACTTTTGGCGTGATTTTTTCCCCCTCGCTCGCACCATCTGCTTTGCGGTCCGCCATGACGGTAGTGTGACGTAAATATGCGACGCGTCGACGCACAAAAACGGCGTCGACGTATTTACGTAACCGATGACGTCGACTACGTCGACGCGTCGTTTCAGCCTAACTGCTAAACTAAATTGTGAGGTGTGGCTAGGAGGCCATTTGCGGGCGGCAGCTTGTTTTAATTCATTGGCCCCTGTTGCATTGTAGATGAACAATAAACTAAATGGAAAAACAAACAAACACGGAAAATAGAGCAAAAATGAATAGTGTGACAAGATGTGTTGATACTGTAAATAATAACACATATTTGTCTTTAACTGTATGTATAACATTTGTGTATCCTTTTTAAACAAATACATGCATCATAGACAATTATGCAAATTGAATAATGGCATAATCAAACAGCCCTGCCCCAGCCTCCATGATTAGATTGCAGTTTTGTGGGAAACACTATTACTAGTCAAAAACTAAATAACACAAAGCTCTAAATACGATGTATCGCACAGCAAACTAATTAAGTTGAATTGTTAACTTTCTGACTGTTTAAATCAAAACTGGGCAGAAGTGAGTCGATCATTGCAAAACCAGAAGGTGATAACAAAAGTGAGCTGACACAAATGCCTCATTCACGTCATGTGCAGTGTTTCTGACAAAGATGAGTCTTTTTAAATTATTTTATGGACAAAGGAATGCAACTGTCATCCATTTTCCGCTCCAATTGAAAGTTTGACATGTTATTTTAGGCTAACCACCCAACACACATCCCATGACCTGCAAAGAAAAGACAGAAGTGATATAAGGCCAACTTACAGATATTTGAGGTTTTCCAAATCTTCAAATGTCCCCCTGGGAATCCTTCGTATATGATTGTTGTTAAGGAGGCTGCAAGAAAAAAAAAGTTACTTTGAGGTTCCTCAAATGTAAGTTTGTACATTATGCAAGAAGTAGAAGATAATCAATGTTTGTAAGACGGTGAGTATGTGCTTCTCTGGATACTAATACTGTGTTTTTTCAATGATGAATTTAGTCTTTGAATTTCAACATGAGTAACATGTACATATGGATGGGTACCAAACCCGATATGTTTGTGGCTCTCACCGAATCCTGCCGGTCTTACTGGGTACCAATTCACGTAAAATGGTGCCATGTTTCGGTACCTCGTGCGTGATGCAGGGATGTGTGATATGGCTGAAAACTGTATTACGATAAGTTGTTTTAATTTGTTGATATCAATTATTAGGGGTGTGTAACGATTGATCAATATATCAAAAGATCAATTTATATTCCTAAATTTTAAGTATATCGATGTGTGCTTGGGAAGTTTGCCTCCTGTATGATAGATATCGACCCAAGATCGTTTCAAAGAGTAACCGATACATTTTATCGATACTAGTAAAAAGAAAAAAATGTGTTTTAAGAATGACAGACTTTGTATGATGTTTAACACTTTTAATAATACATGTTTTAAACGCTTACTCTATTTCCCCATCTGTGACGCCATCAAAACAAAAATGGCGGATAACTACGGTGGTCCAGAAAGATCATAACAATTGCAAATGCCACAAGACTATCATAAATTACAACACAAAAACATTCAGCAACAGCACGGTTGCAAAAGCCACAACAACAACAAACCACACAACACAATAATATAAAGCCACAACAGAACTTTAAGCCACAAAAGACGCAACCGACACAACGGAAGTGTCAGCGAAGGAAGTTAAGGCGACGCACTGACTTCCGGAACACAACACCTTGCAACTAGCAGCCAAGTAGAAGTAATTTAATCAGAAACAAATACATACTAGGGATGGATCAAGGAGGCTATGGAAATTAGGAAACAAGGGCCCAATACCGTCAACAGGGATGAGGGGGCATGCATGCTTCCGCACACCTGGGACGCTGTCCTTAATCGGCGACACCAGTGAGGAGAACAAACAAGTAAATCTACTGTTAAAAATGTTGGTTACTGTGCTTTTATTGAAAATTGCTTAAATGTTGAAATTGTGAGCAGAAAATGTTTCCTCTTGTTTATTCAACCTAAAGTGTTGATTGCACTTTTTTAAAATACAATGTTAATTGTTGTTTTTTTGCTTGTTTGTATCTATAGTTCATTTATACCTAGTTCCCTTACAAAAATAACAAGGATATAAGAAACTTCACCTGCAGTGTCCAGTATCCAGTATTTATTTGACAGTCATACTGGTTGATTTTATTTGATAAAAAGTTACTGAATTGAACACAATTAATCACTGAGTGGTTTCAGATCGTATCGTTCTAAAAAAATTAGATCATCCATGAATCGTATTGGCAACCACAAATATCGAATTGAATCGTTGTCAAAACAAATTGTTACACCCCTCATAATTATTGAGATTTTTTATGACCTATGGAAAATACGGACTGTGAGAAAAATACATTAAATGTTAACATTTTCATTTATAATGTAACCTTCCTCTGAATGTAATCCCTTCAACTATCAAGGCAGAAAGGAAAGGAAACGTCAACACAACCATTGAAAACAGTCAACCAATCAAAGTAATCAAAATTCTAAAATCACAACAAACCCTTAACAATAACGTATTTAAATAAAGCTGCAAAAATAAGGAATATGATAGAAATGCTTTAACAAAGTGTAATAAAATAGTGCAAAGTGTCTCATTGCTCACCGTTTACTTAAGGTTTTTTTTTGCTAAGTTACCACACCACGAGTGCCTTTGTTCATTCGTTTAACCATGCTTCATTCATTCCGGTTTCTTATGACCCCAAAATATAAATATGCATATATTGAACGTTTTATCAAACGCATTTTTTATTCATATTAATCACGTGTCTTGTGCGATATATATTGATATCGTTTTATTAGTTGCTGTTTGCACTTCAGCATTCTGCGCTCACCGCCGCAGCACTGAGAGCTGACTCAATCAAATTACCTCTCGGCAATGTTGCAATTTTCATATCGTTTTATCGGCCAAGCCCTCGTGTGACGTCACGCCCGGTTGCTCTTTGCACTTTGGCATTTTGCGATCACTCTCGCGGCACTGAGAGAAGACATTACCTTTCGGCAATGTTGCAATTTTCAATGCCCACAAAGCAACTAAAAAAAACTCTAACGTAAGTCAAATAAGGCTCCACTCTCCCAAAAATGCACTATCTTGGTGATAATATACATTTGCCTTGTGCGTAGTAAGTACAATACTTACAGTAGTAACACTTTTTAGGGTTAACAAAAAACAAAACAATACACTACTGGCATCTAACATCTTTGACTCGCAACTGTAATTGCAACTTAATGTTACACCTACAAAAGATACTCCAAAATGTAATAATGAATCAAGATATAACAACTGGACAGCAGTTATCATGATCAGCTCATTTTTAAATGTGGCAATAAAAATATTTTATTATTAACAACAATGAATATTTATTAACACACAAAAAAAAAGAAAAAATATACCGCAGAGTATCAGTACCAGGTACCAGTAATTGGTACCGTATTGATTCAAATGTGAATAGTATGCCCAACCTTACATGTAAGAATGAGCATCGTTTGGATTTGGACGATTACGGTAGCGACTCCGCTTCCTTGTTTTGATTCCAGTTCCCAATGATTCTCGATTCCGATTCTTTTAAGAAGCAGTTGCAAAAACGTACTATTTTCACGGGGCCATTTTCAACGAGCAAATACATATCAATCCTTTAAACTTGAATATACATTTTATGAAGTTTCTTTCCATAGGAGTACAATTCACAAAAAAGAGGCAACGTGGGTCCCCTTCCAAATGGACTTACCACCCGTAGGAGGGGCTATAGAAGTAGAGTGCTCTGTGAGTTGGGCTGAAGTCAAAGGCAGGGCCCTTGGCGGTTCGATCCTCGATTACAGAAGCTAGCTCATGGGACGTGGAACGTCAACTCGCTGGGGAAGAATACGCCTGAGCTGGTGCGCGAGGTAGAGAAGTTCCGGCTGGATCTAGTCTGTCACACTTCGACGCACAGCAAGGTCTCTGGAACTCGTCTTCTTGACAGGTGCTGGACTTTCTTCCACTCTGGCGTTGCCAGCAGTGAGAGGTAACAGGCAAGGGTGGCTATACTCGTTACCCCACGGCTCAGAGCCTGTACGTTGGAGTTCAACCAGGCGGACGAGAGGGTCGCTTCCCTCCGCCTCCGGGTTGGGGGACCGGTTCTAACTGTTGTTTGTGCTTACGCACCAAACAGCAGTTCAGAGTCTCCGCCCTTTTTGGAGTCCCTACAGGGAGTACTGGGAATTTCTCCCTCAGGTAATTCCCTTGTTCTACTGGGGGACTTCAAAGCTCACGTTTGCATTGACAGTGAGACCTGGAGAGGCATGATTGGAAAAAACGGCCGTCCTGATCTGAACCAGTGTGGTGTTTTGTTATTGGACTTTTGTGCTCGTCACAGATTGTCCATAACAAACACCATGTTCAAACACAAGGATGTCCATATGTGCACTTGGCACCAGGACCCCCTAGGCCGAAGTTCAATGATCGACTTTGTGGTTGTATCATCGGATATGCGGTCTCATGTTTTGGACACTTAGGTGAAGAGAGGGGCAGAGCTTTCAACCAATCACTACCTGGTGTTGAGTCAGCTCCGAAGGTGGGGAAGGTTGCCGGACAGACCTGGCAGACACGCCTAGTGAGGGTCTGCTGGGAACGTCTGGCAGAGTCTCATGTCAGAGAGTTTCAGTTCCCACCTATGGAAGAACTTTGAACATGTCACGAGGGAGGCTCTGGACATTGAGTCCCAGACGACCATGTTCCGTGCCTCTATTGTTGAGTCAGCCTATCGAAGCCTGGTCAGTGTCTTCCGTGGAGGTAATCTGAGTGCTCAGAGAGTATGGGGTATCGGACCGTCTGATTGTGGCAGTCCACTCCCTGTATGATCAGTGTTAGAGCTTGGTCCGCATTACCGGCAGTAAGTCGGACCCATTTGCAGTGAGGTTTGGACTCTGTCAGTGCTGCACTTTGTCATCGATTCTGTTTACAGCTTTTATGGACAGAATTTGGAGGTGCAGTCAGGGCGTTGAGGAGATCCAGTTTGGTGGCTGCAGGATTAGGTCTCTGCTTTTTGCGGATAATGTGGGCCTGCTGGCTTCATTCGGCCAGGATCTTCAGCTCTCACTGGATTGGTTCACAGCTGAGTGTGAAGCGACTGGGATGAAAATCCGCACTTCCAAGTCTGAGTGAATGGTTCTCGCTCGGAAAAGGGTGGAGTGCCATCTCCGGGTTGGGAAGGAGATCTTTCCCAAAGTGGAGGAGTTCAAGTACCTCAGGGTCTTGTTCACGAGTGAGGGAAGAGTGGATCGTGAGATCGACAGGCGTCTGCAGTGATGCGGGTCCTGCTTCGGTCCTCGTGGTGAAAAAGGAGCTAAGCCGGAAGGCAAAGCTCTCAATTTACTGGTTGATCTACGCCCCTAACCTTACCTATAGTCATGAGCATTTGGTTATAACTGAAAAGACAAGATCGCGGGTACAAGCGGCCGAAAGTAGTTTCCTTCGTCCAGTGGCGGGGCTCTCCCTTAGAGATAGGGTGAGAAGCTCTGTCATTCAGGAGGAGCTCAGAGTAAAGCCGCTGCTCCTCCACATCGAAAGGGGCCAGATGAAGTGTTTCGGGCATTTGGTCAGAATGGCCCCCTAATGCCTCCCTGGTAGGAGACCTCTTGGAAGACCCAGGACATGGTGAAGAGCTGGCCTGGGAACGCATCAGGATCTCCCGGAAAGAGCTGGACAAAGTAGCTGGGGAGAGGAAAGTCTGGGCTTGTCTGCTTAGACTGCTGCCCACGCGACCCAACTTCGGATAAGCGGAAGAAGATGGAAGGATGGAAATCACATGTACATAGGTATTCACTGCCTTTGCTCACTACTTTACTGATGCTTCTTTGGCAGTAATTACAGTCTCAAGTTTTTTTGAATACAATACCACAAACTTGGCACACCTAACTTTTGGCAATTTTTCTTTGCAGCACCTCTCAAGCTCCATCAAGTGTCGTTGCGCAGCCATTTTCAGATCTCTCCAGAGATGTTCAATCAGATTCGAGTCTGGGCTCTGGCTAGGCCACTCAAAGACATTTACATAGTTGTCTTGAAGCCATTACTTTAATAACTTGGCTATGTGCTTAGGGCCATTGTCCTGCTGAAAGATGAAACGTTGCCCCAGTTTGAGTTCAAGAGCACTCTGCAACCGGTTTTTATACAGGACAACTTTGTACATTGCTGCCCTCATCTTTCCGTCAATTATGACTAGTCAACCAGTTCCTGCCACTGAAAAGCATCCACCCCCACCATGCTTCACTGCAGGGATGGTATTGGCCTGGTGATGAGCGGTGCCTGGGTTCCTGTGAATACTAATGTACTTGTGATTTCTTAGTTTTTTATTTTTAATAAATTTGCAAAAATCGCAAAATAACACATTGTCATCATGTGGTTTTGTTTGTAGAATTTAGAGAAGGACAAAAATTAATTTATTCACTTTTGCAACACAGCTGTAACATAAAATGTGGGAATACTTTCTGGATGCACTGTATTAACTATATTATTTGTATTTATGGTGAGAGGCGAAGTAACACTACCAGTCAGTCAGCCAAAGTGAAAGGCAAAACTGAATAAATAACAATAACAGACAATTAACTCAAGTCCTCATCAAACAAAACCCAGATTGTGACGTCAATTTGAAAAAGAAAAAACGTTTTTCATTTCAAGTCTGACAGAAAGCAGTCTTTCCTGCAATCAGGTGTAAAGGGTATCTAGGAATGTACTGTACTCACCCTTCACACCTAAAGTCAGAAATGTTTAGTTAAATGAGAACTCTGTTCCACGTTCCAGTTCTGTACACTTCCACTCCTTTGGCAGGGCATGATTGGTCATGCACAAAATAGCCAAGTCACAGAATGACTTTAACAAGATCACTCTTCTTAATTACAACCGCCAATATGAATGAATAAACAAACTCTAAATAGTACACAAGTTGAATACAGCACTGTTTAAGTGATAATAGCGTAAGTAAACAGGTCAAACACAAATGTTCAGTGTAGGGCAGGACAGCAGGGGAAAGGAAAGCAAATCTTGCCCATGTCTGACACGGTAAGAAAGACCGATAATGAGTGAACTATGTGATGTACATTCTCATGTCAATATTCAAACTATTCAAAACTTACAACTGCTGTGTTATGCATGCCCTTAAACTGCAAAGAGACAATTAGCTAACTATTTAATGATTAATGGTCTTCTGTATCACTGGGAAAATAAATTCCTCCACATTTACCGAGCTCACCTACCTACATGTGTGAAAGTACAACACAGCAAACATGTTGGTGTGATTTTGTGCGTAAAACAAACAACTTTGAGTGAAGGGTATTCTATCCAGAATGAGCATATTTTTAAATGACTACTTGTAGAAAGCCATTTAGGTTGAATGTTTTTTGTATACATGAAAAATCAGAAGTGTGCATGCAAAACTAAACTTACAGTGTGTTGAGGTTCTTCAACCGGCTAAAAGATCCAGATTGTAAATCCTTGATTTTGTTGAATCTCAGATCCCTGCAATGCAAAAGGAAGTATAAATTATATTCCAGGAAAGTGACACTGAAAAAGAAAGAATATTAAGTACAAATGTCATGTCATGTAATGATCATGGAGGATAATAGACCACATGACTCATCTCACAAAAATGCTCTTGTCAAGCTTCTAATCACGAAGGAAACATTTATATAGCATTTGCCTCAAAGATAATAACCACAGGGCTTGCCATAGGAATTGCAGCATCCCTCTCAATGAACCCCTAATTTAAAAAGGATGTGGAATGACGACAGAGTTCCTGCAAAACATTTCAGTTCATCAGTCGAATTACCCTGGATTTCCACGAAACGCAGAACGACTGCTGAACGACACCGCCACCAAACGTCTCTGCCATCTGCCAATCCCCACCGCCAATCTGATGTGGACTGTTGTGGCTCTGCCGTGCACCAAAATAAGGCGGACTTCCACTACATCTCACGAATCTGCGCATAATCACGCGATAAGGGGAGTTGTAGTAAAGCGAACCACAAACAGTTTATTCTGTCCTTCCAAAAGAGCAGAAGCAAATAAACCCGGTCCTGCTATTCGAGATACCCAGTGGCTGCTGAACGGCAACACCGCGGAACGTCTTTGAGTTTTGCTGTCCATCAACTCCCACAGGCAGGCGTCTGTGACGGCACTCACTTGACTCGTGAAAAAAAAAGACAGTTTATTTTAGTATTTGTAGCAAGCAACAACGCAGAAGTGGGCTCTGTACCGAGGATGTCGTTGTGGCTTGTACAGCCCTTTGAGACACTTGTGATTTAGGGCTATATAAATAAACATTGATTGATTGATTGATTGAAGTAAATAAATAAATAAATGATAAATGGGTTATACTTGTATAGCGCTTTTCTACCTTCAAGGTACTCAAAGCGCTTTGACAGTATTTCCACATTCACCCATTCACACACACATTCACACACTGATGGCGGGAGCTGCCATGCAAGGCGCTAACCAGCAGCCATCAGGAGCAAGGGTGAAGTGTCTTGCCCAAGGACACAACGGACGTGACTAGGATGGTAGAAGGTGGGGATTCAACCCCAGTAACCAGCAACCCTCCGATTGCTGGCCAGGCCACTCTACCAACTTCGCCACGCCGTCCCCGAGTAACATCCCTGGCGAGCTTTACACACGCACGCACGCACGCACGCACGCACGCACGCACGCACGCACGCACGCACGCCTGATGGATGGCAGTTCTTAGGGAGTTCCAGCAGGTACTGCTAGATAGACCCCACATACCACGAGTAGTACCACAGTTTGAGAATCCCTGGTCTATGACACCGCCCTGAAGTAGGTGACAAAACAAGCATTTGCATCAAGAGTATGACGGGAGAACATATTGCACCTTCTATTCAAATCTTTGTGACCTTAGAAAACAAAACACGGGGTCACTGCCAAATTGCAATTGTGATAAGGATGTTCTCCATTGAAATGTAATCAAACACACTCCACGCTCCATTTGTGCGGAAGGCGGGGTATATCCTGGACAAGTCACCACCTCATCACAGGGCCAACACAGATAGACAGACAACATTCACACTCACATTCACATACTAAGGCCAATTTAGTTTTTAAAAGGTGGGTGAAAGCCGGAGTACCCGGAGGAAACCCACACAGTCACAGGGAGAACATGCAAACTCCACACAGAAAGACCCCGAGCCCAGGGAGGCAAATGCAATCTGTTTGCTATATTTATCCAGCAGCCTATTTCAATGTACACACAACAGGGACAGCACAATAAACAACTTTCAAAGGTTTTGCTCTCTAGTATTTCTGAGTATGGGCCCAATAACAAAATCCACTGGCTTCATAGCCAGTCAAATCTGCATAGGTCACTCTCTGTACTAGCCCCTACACATATGGATCCAATCAAAGTGAGAGAAACTTTTTCATGTGCTGACTTATTTCATTTAGAGTTAGTTTGGACATTTCATCAGCTATAGGAATAGTGTTATTTCTCGTGAGTGTATTTAAAAAGTTGAACATCCATGTGCTGAGAACCATAACCACTTTTAGACCACAACCATTTCGGCAGATTATAGCACTTAGAAAATGTCAAACTGTCAAATGTGTTGTAAATGGAGGCAAGGGTCCTCGGTGGAAAAGCGTAGGAATCACAGAGGTGTGAAAAGGACCACCACCCTTGGGAAAACAAGGCAACAGGATGAAGAGTGCACTTTCCCGGGCATGCTGAGGCATTGACTGTCCCGCCTACGGACCTCTAAGAAGGCATGCAGAGAACTACATGCTAGTTCAAGCAGCACCAATCTAATGCAGTCTTGAACACATAAGCACCATTTTTACTGAGGGTTAGAGTTCCTTAATAAAATAAAGCACCGGGATTATCTGCATGGTAAACAGCAGATTTAAACCAGCCTACAATGAATAATTATATTGTTGTTTATAGAATTGGTGGAAAGTAAATTTTCACATCAATGAAAAAAAATCCATTAGCAGGAAGGATGACCGTTTTGTCAATCAATACGCTAAATGATTAGGATTATGGGAGTTGATCATTAATGAACTTTAGTGATCACATACACAATGGACAGTGACATTTCTGTATGCATGTAATCCAACCTCTTGAAGATAGTACAAATCTACCTTGGTCTGTGAAGCATCCCATTGTAGGCAACACTGGGGCTTTTCAAAAGTTCAACTGGACCTCCTTCTTACGAGAAGATCAGAAACCAGAAACCAATGATAATGGTTTATTACAATACCACCAAAGAAAGAAACAACAGCTTGGACAGAGTGATAGGAACCTACAATAATAGCAAAAAAGATATGTGCATTGTCGATAGTTTCATGTTCATTTCATACTAACTACACACACTATGACACTAAGAACACCACAGTCATCAATCAACAATTCTTCTTCCCTTACATGAGAGCGAAGCCTGGCAATAATTGCATATTGCCTGTTCTGCCCTCACTATACGTGTTGAGGTTATACAGCTTGGCAGACAGCTAACAAACAATCCAAGACGTCTAATAAAGTTCCAAAGCAGATTAATCCATTTAGGCTCTTTATTGTTGTTTATCTTGCTTTGTCTTTTCCTGTCTTTACTTTTGTCTTGCACTAGAATGTTATTTTGTATTTTTTTAAACTGAAATACACACAATGACAAATGTATAAGCTATGTGATTCAATTAACATACTGAAATGTAATACACAATATGTAAATATTAACTTCACACAAATATACAGTACTATCATCAAACAAATACTTCTGAGTGTTGAAACTATTTCGATTGTAGAAATACACGACTGGCAGCCATTTTAAGTCCTCAAAACATCCATTGAAACAGTGCACAAAAATCGTTTTTCAATAGACATCTTACTATCAAATTGAAACACTTTCCACCTTAATATTGAGTTATATAAACAAGTTAAACAGTTTACTTACAGACTTATTTTTTCCAAGGCTTGTAGGAGCTAACACAAGTTGTCTACTTCTCAATTGTCTCATGAACTGAATTGACTCGCCAACCCGGAAGTGCCAAAACTAATGACGCGTAGTAAGAGTCTACAGTCAAATGGGCATAACATTGCGTCCCACAGGGCATTTCCTGTGGGAAGGGATTCGTTCTCAGGGATTCGATTAAAGAACCAACTCTTTTTCTTTACTATAGTGGTCTCGATAACGGGTACTGGTTCTCAAAAAGGGATTCGAGTCCGAAGACTCGGTTCTTTTCTTATCGAACAACCGGGAAAACCGGTTTCGAGCATCATCCCTATGTACACTGTATGACAGTAATAATTAAATCGCACAAACAGAGTCAAAAATCTAAGTACAAAAAGTACAAACAAATGTTATTCATCCATCCATCCATTTTCTACCGTTTGTCCCTTTCAGGCAAATTATTTATTTGTATTTACTGCAATTGTACAGAAATTGGATTAAACTTCTTGCCAATAAAATGTCCAACTTTGTAAAGGGGCTGTTTGGAACCTTTACGCGGCTTCCTAGCGGGCGCAAACGTTTTGTAAGGATTATATCCCACCCTCTAAACACATTTAACTACCCTATCCTAAACTATGCTCAACGTAACTGCTCTGCTGGTTCCAGCCAAGCAGTGTACTGTATTTCACCTGAAAAGTTTCACAATATCAACAATCAATTTCACTCTTTTTACTCTATTGTGCCCATCCCTATTTAATATCAAATATTATTTTCCTGCTTAATACCTAACTATTTAGATAAATAACAGTTAATAAACATTTAAAAAAATAAGTTGTGATGTACAACACATGGATTTGTTTTAAATCCAGCCACACGTAAAATCAATTCCGACTCACTGATTGAATGTGTGTTAATGGAAGTGGTTTTCAAAAATGCGTCAGCGAGGATAAGCTCTAGCTTTCAGTATACAGGGGTTTTTTGTTTTCCTGTTAAAACCCCATACAATAAAATCACAAGATGTGGGTAAAAAGTCTGCATGTGTCCCTTGAGGGTCAATAAAATAAGTGCGGTCAGGAATATCCTCATGTTTAAAAAAACAACAACAAAAAAACAGACAAACAATCAGACAATAATAAAACTAAAATAGAGATGTGTGTTGACAAGCCATGGGAACTTTATGTTCTTCTTTGTGCAGGAAACAGACTGAAACTGCATCGCCTCTGCAGGCTGCAGACAAGTAGTGCACTCCATTTTGCCTTATTTGGTTAAAGACAAACAATCCATTGTTATGCTGATTCGTATTTTTCTCGACAAGTGATATAGGTGACACAGGGTTGCATATCAAATAAAGATTCCTTACTAAAAAACAGCTGAGTATTAGAATTCTGAAACTGTTATCTGGAAGAGAAAAAATACTACCGTATTTTTCGGACTATAAGTCGCAGTTTTTTTCATAGTTTGGCCGGGGGTGCGACTTATACTCAGGAGCGCCTTATGTGTGAAATTATTAACACATTACCGTAAAATATCAAGTAATATTATTTAGCTCATTCACGTAAGAGACTAGACGTATAAGATTTTATCGGATTTAGCGATTAGGAGTGACAGATTGTTTGGTAAACGTATAGCATGTTCTATATGTTATAGTTATTTGAATGACTCTTACCATAATATGTTACGTTAACATACCAGGCACGTTCTCAGTTGGTTATTTATGCGTCATATAACATAAACTTATTCAGCCTGTTGTTCACTATTCTTTATTTATTTTAAATTGCCTTTCAAATGTCTATTCTTGGTGTTGGGTTTTATCAAATAAATTTCCCCAAAAAATGCGACATATACTCCAGTGTGACTTATATATATTTTTTTCCTTCTTTATTATGCATTTTCGTCCGGTGCGACTTATACTCCGGAGCGACTTATACTCCTAAAAATACGGTACATGCGTGTTGTTGTTTGAAAGAAAAAGACTGACTGAGCAGGAGATATGACTTCTTCTTACATGTGGTGTCAATGAAATGTGAGCGCATGTCTGTAAAAATGTTGTTTATGATCTTGAAGGAGTTGACATGAACTTTGATGATTGCAATGACTGTGTTTCCATGCAGAAAAGGCTGAATCAAGTCAAGTTGAGCGTTGTCTGCAGCTGTAGGGAGTGTTTGATGCATCAGCTCTTTGTGAGGGGGAGGGATGGAGAAATTAATTCGGCAGGAGTTATTAGTTAATAACATAGTTGGTGCAATGATGTTAGAACACATGTTAATGAGTGCATGCATGCTTGCAGGGAGTGATACATGTAATCTGAACATGTTGGCATGCTAAATAACATAACATATTCATCACTTTATAGGAAAAGCTTTCGGGCTTGCCAACAGCTGGACGCAGGACCATAAAATGATTAGTTTGCAAAGGACAACTGGTTTTATTACACATCATCCGTTTTTCTGATACAAAAGACATGGGAAAGGGGGCTAATACAGTAAATCCCCACTAATACCTTGGTTTAGGTTAGCAAAACGCAGCAAATATTGGGGATACATATAAAAATCCTTAAAAATACATATTTTTGATATTACTATCACATATAATGATATGAAATTTTCTTATTACGGTTATTGTGACCAAAATTATCATAGTTATCAATATTATTGCGGTGTTGTTGAATGTGCTCAAACAACAGTGAAATCTTTTGCCCAAGTTATTTTTTTTAATAACTACAATATTTAGACACACTGTCAGAAAACCACTATTTTGCATATTTTGTGTTTCTTATGCTTCACTGATAGTGTTTGAGTCTTGATATTATCTGTTTTAATGGCTATTTAATGGTATTTTATCTGTTTTAATAAAAACTTGTATTGTTTTAAATATCTGTAGATAAATACCGATATTTAATAATACAAATTATTATTGCAATATTATTTATTATTTCTGGCGGGCATTGTTGCTTTCTATTCTGTTCAGCGATCCTGAAACGCACTGTAAAAACCCCTGCATCTTGTACTCCTGAGTATAGAGTGGTCACTCTGTTTTAAGAGAGCACAGCCTGTAAGTTCAATGTGCACAATTGAATAGCTTAGTTTCTCAGACAGCAATGTGTTTATTAGGGGTGTGGGGAAAAAATCGATTCGAATTTGAATCGCGATTCTCACGTTGTGCGATTCAGAATTGATTCTCATTTTTAAAAAATCGATTTTTATTTTTTATTAATTTATTTATTTTTTAATTTTTCTTTTTTTAAATTAATCAATCCAACAAAACAATACACAGCAATACCAAAGCAATGCAATCCAATTCCAAAACCAAACCCGACCCAGCAACACAGAACTGCAATAAACAGAGCATTTGAGAGGAGACACAAACACGACACAGAACAAACCAAAAGTAGTGAAACAAAAATGTATATTATCAACAACAGTATCAATATTAGTTACAATTTCAACATAGCAGTGATTAAAAACCCCTCATTGACATTATCATTAGACATTTATTAAAAAAAACAACGAAAAAAAAACAACAACTATAGTGTCGCAATGGCTTACACTTGCATCGCATCTCATAAGCTTGACAACACACTGTGTCCAATATTTTCACAAAGATAAAATAAGTCATATTTTTGGTTCATTTAATAGTTAAAACAAATTTACATTATTGCAATCAATTGATAAAACATTGTACTTTACAATTATAAAAGCTTTTTACAAAAATCTACTACCCTGCTTGCATGTCAGCAGACTGGGGTAGATCCTGTTGAAATCCTATGTATTGAATGAATAGAGAATCGTTTTGAATCGGGAAAATATAGTTTTTGAATCGAGAATCGCGTTGAATCGAAAAAAATAGATTTTGAATCGAATCGTGACCCCAAGAATCGATATTGAATCGAATCGTGGGACACCCAAAGATTCGCAGCCCTAGTGTTTATGTACATTTAAATTAAGGTATGTTGTTTTTAATGGGGACATTTAAGCTAGCAAGCTTCCGGCAGTCAGTTCATGAGTTTATCAAAGTGCTGTTATACATCACGTTTTTTCAATAATTTTAAATGGTAATACTAACAGTCGAGAGTTTTACCGCGGTTATCATTATTACCGTTTATCATTATATCCCTAGTCCCATCATACATATTTTATCACATCTCTGATGGCGCTCCCTCTAGTGATGGTGGAAAGCAGCAGCGAGAAACACTTTTGGCCTTTGGGTCGTGTCGTTCTTTTGGCATATGTTACAGTGTGGAAGTATTAAAAGAAAACTACAAAATGGAGATGCCTGTCCTAGCTTTTATTTTCTATTGGTTGGTTCCTGCTTGGGTTCCCACTCCCGTCTGCTCCGGGTAAATGTTTAATCTTGTAATGAGAACATCCATAGACATGTTTAATCTTGTACTGTCCCAATCACAAGATTATTAGCAAAATGGACTCCCATCCCACAGGAATCCTCTGACCCATGGCATTCCTGAAAAATTTTAGCCTCTACAGACCTGGGCAATTATTTTGACTCAGGGGCCACATTGAGAGAAAAACATGTGTCTGAGGGCCGCTGTGTATGTGTAATATCCATCCATCCATCCATCTTCAACCGCTTATCCGGAATCGGGTCGCGGGGACAACAGCTCCAGCAAAGACCCCCAGACTTCCCTCTCCAAAGCAACATTTGCGACTTCCTCCTGGGGAATCCCGAAGCGTTCCCAGGCCAGAGAGGAGATGTAATCCCCCCATCTGGTCCTTGGCCTGCCGCGGGGCCTCCTCCCAGTGGGACGTGCAACGAGGACCTCCCTAGGGAGACGCTCGTGAGGCATCCGCACGAGATGCCCGAACCACCTAAGCTGGCTCCTTTCCAAGCGAAGGAGCAGCGGCTCTACTCCGAGTCTCTCTCGGGTGACTGAACTTCTCACCCTATCTCTTAGGGAGATGCCAGCCACCCTTCTGAGGAAACTCATTTCGGCCGCTTGTATCCGCGATCTTATTCTTTCGGTCATTACCCACACTTCATGACCATAGGTGAGAGTAGGAATGTAGATAGCTCGGTAGACCGAGAGCTTTGCCTTCTGGCTCAGCTCCCGTTTCGTCACAACAGTGCGGCAGAGAGACTGAAATACTGCCCCAGCTGCTCCGATTCTCCGGCTGATTTCCTTCTCCATCTTTCCCTCACTCGTGAACAAGACCCCGAGATACTTAAACTCCTCCACCTGGGACAGAGTCCTGTCCCCTACCCGGACTGTACAAACCATTGGTTTCCTGCTGAGAACCATGGCCTCAGATTTGGAGATGCTGATCCTCATTCCAGCCGCTGAACACTCGGCTGCGAACCGATCCAGTGAGAGCTGAAGGTCACGAACCGAAGGTGCCATCAGGACCACATCATCTGCAAACAGCAGTGACGCAACCTTTAGCCCCCCGAGACGTATACCCTCTCCGCCATGGCCACGACTCCGCCTAGAAATCCTGTCCATGAAAATCACAAACAGGATAGGTGACAGAGCGCAGCCCTGGCGGAGACCAACCCCCACTGGAAACGGATCCGACTTACATCCAAGCACCCGGACACAACTCTCGCTTTGGTTGTACAGAGATTGGATGGCCCTCAGCAGGGTTCCCCTCACTCCGTACTCCCTCAGCACCTCCCACAAGATCTCCCGAGGGACGCGGTCATACGCCTTCTCCAAATCCACAAAACACATGTAGACTGGATAGGCATACTCCCAGGCCCTCTCCAGGATTCCCGCAAGCGTAAAGAGTTGGTCAGTTGTTCCACGACCAGGACGGAATCCACATTGCTCCTCTTGCATCTGAGGTTCGACTATCGGCCGGACCCTCCTTTCCAGTACCTTGGCGTAAACTTTCCCAGGGAGGCTGAGTAGTGTGATACCCCTGTAATTAGCACACACCCTCTGGTCCCCCTTTTTGAAAAGGGGAACCACCACCCCAGTCTGCCACTCCCTCGGCACTGTCCCAGACTTCCACGCCATGTTAAAAAGGCGTATCAACCAAGACAGCCCATCAACACCCAGAGCCTTCAGCATTTCTGGACGGATCTCGTCAACCCCCGGAGCTTTGCCACTGTGGAGTTGTCTAACTACCTCAGTGACTTCACTCCGAGAGATCGACGTCGATCCCCCATCATCCTCAGGCCCTGCTCCTATCAGGGAGGGTGTGTCTGATGTATTTGGGTTCAGGAGTTCCTCAAAGTGCTCTTTCCAACGCCCTACGACTTCCTCACTTGAAGTCAGCAAAGTCCCATCCTTGCCGTACACAGCTTGGATGGTTCCCTGCTTCCCCCTCCTGAGGTGCCGTATGGTCTTCCAGAACAGCTTTGGTGCCGCCCGATAGACCTTCTCCATGGATTCCCCGAACTGCTCCCACACCCTCTGCTTAGCCTCGTCCACAGCCACGGCCGCTGCCCTTCGGGCCCGTCGGTACCTTGCAACTGCCTCCGGAGTCCCCCGGGATAACATACCCCGGTAGGACTCCTTCTTCAGTCGGACGGCTTCCCTGACCACCACTGTCCACCAGGGTGTTCGAGGGTTACCGCCCCTTGAGGCACCTAAGACCTTCTGGCCACAGCTCGCAGCTGCAGGTTTAGCAATAGAGGCTTTGAACATTGCCCATTCCTGTTCAATGTCCCCAACCTCCACAGGGATGGCAGAGAAGTCCCGCCGGAGGTGGGAGTTGAAGTCCTTCCGGACAGAGGACTCCTCCAAACGTTCCCAGTTCACCCGCACTACACGCTTGGGTTTGCCAGGTCTGTCCAGAGGTTTCCCCCACCATCTAACCCAACTCACCACCAGATGGTGATCAGTTGACAGTTCAGCCCCTCTCTTCACCCGAGTGTCCAAAACATACGGCCTCAGATCAGCTGATACGATTACAAAATCGATCATTGATCTTTGGCCTAGGGTGCTCTGGTACCAGGTACACCTATGAGCATCCTTATGCTTGAACATGGTGTTTGTTATCGCAAGTCCGTGACTAGCACAGAAGTCCAATAACAATCCACCACTCAGGTTCAGATCAGGGAGACCGTTCCTCCCAATCACGCCAGTCCAAGTATCACTGTCATTGCCCACGTGCGCGTTGAAGTCCCCCAGCAAGACTATGGAATCCCCTGCCGGCGCCCCATACAGGACCCCATGCAAGGTATCCAAGAAGGCTGAATACTCTGAACTCCTGTTTGGTGCGTATGCACAAACAACAGTCAGAGTTTTCCCCCCTCCAACCCTAAGGCGAAGGGAGGCGACCCTCTTGTCCACTGGGGTGAACTCCAACGTACAGGCACTCAGCCGGGGACTCGTGAGTATCCCCACACCCGCCTGTGCCCTCACACCCTGAGCAACTCCAGAAGTGAACAAGGTCCATCCCTTGTCCAGGAGTGTGGTTTCAGAGCCCTTGCTATGCGTAGAGGTAAGCCCCACCAGATCCAAACGGTAGCGCTCCACCTCTCGCACCAGCTCAGGCTCCTTCCCCACCAGCGTAGAGACGTTCCACGTCCCGAAAGTCAGCCTCTACAGACCCATGGACGTATTTCCATGGGTCTGTAGTGTAATAATGAAAAATAAATAAGTGTGTATGTATACATATATACTGTACATATAAATGTATGTATTAGGGTTGTACGGTATACCGGTATTAGTATAGTACCGCGATACTAATGAATCATATTCGGTACTATACCGCCTCTAAGTACCGGTCCCCCACCCGTCGTGGTCGTCACGTCGTGTCATGCAGACGAGCGTGTTCGGCACGCAGCGCACACACACACAGTACTTACAAGCAGACACAGTTTATAGACAGAAAAGGGAGAACGGACAAATTTTGGCTTAAAGGTGAATATATAACCCTGAAACGCCCTCAGGAAGAGGTGCGGTAAGACAGCTTGCGGCTAATGTCTGTCCGCAGTGTTGTAACTACTTCTAAATAATTTATCCTTGTCTCCATGGAGACAAATCAAGTATATTTATTTCAAATATCATCCCTGTAAGACGAGCAATAGCTAAACATGCTTCACTACACGGCGCAGCACACCAGGGTTATGAAAATGATGTGTTAATAATGGTCTATAGTTGACAGAGTCAAGACAACCCTTCATTATGTCCGATTATTAACCATTAAGACGATCATCTTAACTTTGAACACACTGCACACAAGTGAATACCTACTCAGTGGCCTAGTGGTTAGAGTGTCCGCCCTGAGATCGGTAGGTTGTGAGTTAAAACCCCGGCCGAGTCATACCAAAGACTATAAAAATGGGACCCATTACCTCCCTGCTTGGCACTCAGCATCAAAGGTTGGAATTGGGGGTTAAATCACCAAAAATGATTCCCGGGCGCGGCCACCACTGCTGCCCACTGCTCCCCTGACCTCCCAGGGGGTGATCAAGGGTGATGGGTCAAATGCAGAGAATCATTTCACTACACCTAGTGTGTGTGTGACAATCATTGGTACTTTAACTTTAACTGAATGAAGCGCATACTTAGTCAACAGCCATATATGTCACACTAAGGGTGGCCGTATGAACAACGCCGACCAACACTGTCATAAACATACGCGATTGTGGCCAAACAGCACAATTTTTGTTTCATCTGACATCACATGGACAAAGATAAGACCTTCTGGAAGAAAGTTCTGTGGTCAGATGAAACAAAAATTGAGCTGTTTGGCCACAATACCCAGCAATATGTTTGGAGGAGAAAAGGTAACGCCTTTAATCCCAGGAACACCAATTCCTACCGTCAAGCATGGTGGTGGTAGTATTATGCTCTGGGCCTGTTTTGCTGCCAATGGAACTGGTGCTTTACAGAGAGTAAATGTGACAATGAAATGGAGGTTTACCTCCAAATTCTTCAGGACAACCTAAAATCATCAGCCCGGAGGTTGGGTCTTGGGCGCAGTTGGGTGTTCCAACAGGACAATGACCCCAAACACACATCAAAAGTGGTAAAAGAATGGCTAAATCAGGCTAGAATTAAGGTTTTAGAATGACCTTCCCAAATTCCTGACTTTAACATGGGGACAATGCTGAAGAAATATTGTGAAACCATACTAGAAAACAATGACAAACACATTTCGGGAGAATATTTGCACCGCAACACAACAGAACAAATACCCAGAATTCCCTGCAGTACCAACTCTTCCGGGACTCTCCACTATTTCATTTGGTACAGGGTGTAATTATAAGTGTGACCAAAAAATGGCAGTCAAACATAAGAGATAAGTCTCAAGTAAACAACACCAACATTTTAAATGTTCCATTGAAAATATAGAACATTACACTCAGCGCTCAAAAATCTATCAAAATGTTTTAGTAGTAAATGCTTTAGTGCCATTTGTAATATAAAGTAGTGTAAAGTTCTTACTTATATCTGTCAGTAAACTCGCCATGAAAGTGCTAAAACATACCAGCGGAGTGAGTTTACATTATTCACCCAAGGAACTTTAGTCATTAGAGTTCCGGTCAGACGGTTTTTCACGGGACACATTTCCGGTGTGGTTGATCCGGATGAGGAGATGCTGCTCCGTTGTTGATAGAAGTAAAGTCTGAATGTCATTAAAACAGTTAGCTCCATCTTTTGACACTTCTTCCACTCCCGTCCTTGCTCGCTACACCGGTACAACAAAGATGACGGGGAGAAGACGCTGTCGAAGGTGAGCCACGTAAAAAAGACCGCCCACAAAACGGCCCATCCGGAAGCGACTGTCAGTGATGTTTTCAAAACGGTTACAAAAAAATGGGACCCCAAAAACTTACTGTGGGACCCCATTTTGAAGATTCCTAGCGCCAACACTGTGTATGTATATATATATATATATATATATATATATATATATATATATATATATATATATATATATATATATATATATATATATATATATATATATATATATATATATATATATATCATACTGCATTTGACCCATCCCCTTTTTCCACCCCCTGGGAGGTGAGGGGAGCAGTGAGCAGCAGTGAGCAGCAGTGAGCAACAGCTGTGGCCGCGCTCGGGAATCACTTTGGTGATTTAACGGCCAATTCCAACCATTGATGCTGAGTGGCAAGCAGGGAGGTAATGGGTCCCGTCCTCCTCTCCCGGCTTCCGCCTGCTTTAACGTCTCACTCCTCCTTCGTGCCGACTTCTATAAGCAGCACTTTATTTAGTTTCAAAAGTATAAGGTTGTAAATCCTTAACACACATGTTGCCAGAAGTCCGACGTGTGCTGCTATGGAAATAGAAATCCACGAGCGGACAAAAATCAGGCCCGGAAATGATTCAAATGATCAAAATACGGTAAGTATTACATATTACACACATTACATATTGTTATGCACGTGTCTGTTACTACATTATATATAGACTTGCAGTGTGTATATAAGATGTTGCTGGAAGGTTTTGAGTTTTGAAGTAGTTCTAGAGGGCTATGAAAGTTACAACAGTGACTCCCGTTCTTTCAGGCGTTTTTTTATCATCTTTAAAATCATTTTATAAAACGACATGTGTGTTCTTGTCGCCCATAGGCAAAATTTAAAAAAAAGAGCAGTTCCCCTTTAAGGACAAACTTAATTGTGTTATTAAACATTCCATTTGTGGCTGGTCAGTGACCGCACATTAGCAGAGGATGTGTGACAGTTTCATTATTTATCAACCAAAGCTATGCACTCTGTTATGTCTATGGGAAAGTGAAAAAAAATGTGTTTAGTTTATTTCATTCCGATCACCATAAAAGTCCAGATTATATTGTTGGGTTTCCGGTTATTTACAACAAACCACCTATATTAAAACTCAGTGCAGTGATTACAAACCAATGTGCAAGTTCCTGTGGGAAATTATATAATTTTGCTTAATTGGGGCGGCATGGCGTGGTGGGTAGAGCCGCCGTGCCAGGAATTTGAGGGTTGCAGGTTCGCTCCCTGCCTCTTGCCATCCTATTCACTGCCGTTGTGTCTTTGGGCAGAAAACTTCACCCTTGCCCCCAGTGCCGGTCACACTGGTGAATGAATGATGGGTGGTGGTCGGAGGGGCCCCGCAGGTGCAAACTGGCAGCCACGCTTCCGTCAGCCTACCCCAGGGCAGCTGTGGCTACAAATGTAGCTTACCACCACCAGGTGTGAATGTGGAGAGAATGAATGATGTGCTCTCACTTCTCTGTGAAGCACTTTGAGTGTCTAGAAAAGCGCTATATAAATCTAATCTATTATTATTATTAAAATGATGATGATTATTAATAACGATTATTCATTAAGGGCCCTATTGTCCCAGGTGCTTAAGTCAAGAAAGATGGATTTTGGCTGCGCAACATTCTCCCCCTTGACTTAAGTCTGTAACTGCGCGCCTTCATCCAAGATGCGTGCTTTGGGTGGAGCAACCTTTAAATGTGGGCGTTCCCTGTCAAACCTAAATTTCCGCGTATTCTACCATCGACATAAGTACTTTTGTTCTTACACGCCTCTGAGGCTGGAATAAGTCTTACGTCTCAAGAAGGTGAAACATAATATTGCACTTGAAGTGTTGAGGACAAGCTATAAGTCTCCATTTCAATAAGTCTATTAAACTTTATTTATAAAGCACTTTTCAAACATAAAAGAAATTCAACAAAAAGTGCTTTACAAACCTAAAAACAATACCCTGATGACCCAGACCCCCCCATTATCACATACGCCCGCACGGACACAAATACCAAACACACACGCGCTCGCACACGTACACGTACACGTACATGTACACACACACACACACACACACACATATGCAACCATATTAACAAATGAATATATGGCTGAGTACAGAGGAGACATGTGAGTAAACACTATCACAGGTAGGGTTGGGTATCGTTTGAATTCGAACGATTCTGATTCCGATTCTTTGTTTCGATTCCGATTCCTGGCGATTCTCGATTCCGATTCTTTTAAGAGGCAGGGTCAAAAAAAAGTTTAGGATATTTTAAATGAGCTAGCTAACCTACAGTCTTTCTGAATGAAATAGTCTGACATTCTCCATCAATTTTAATTCTATTAACTTTTTATGAACTTTACTATAAATTCCTCACAGGGCTGTTTTTAACTAGAATATAAATATTAAATCTATGAACTTGAATATAAATATTATAAATTATGAATACATTTTCCCAGGGGTACACTTTCCTCAAGAGAGCTTTATTTTTGAAAACCTCATGAAAACACATTTACACACACAAGTGTATGATGCTGCAGGTACTTAAACATGTTACCGTGCTCCCACTGATGGGCTAACCTGGTGCAGAAAAGCAAATAAACAATAAGAAACAACTTGCAAAACCCAGTCCAGATTAGCAGCAGGTACAGTATAAAATCAGAGACAGTTCTTGTTTAGGAAAATGACCATATCCGCCTTCCCAGGCAGGATGCGTGAGCGTTCTGGACAGATAGTGTCTCCTGCTGTGGAAAATACACGTTCGCTGGGTGTGGAAGAAGCTTGAACGCATAATTAGGAGAAAGCTAGATATGACAGCAAAGGATAAGTCTTTTGTTGGTTCCACCGGACCACCACCATGCAGCAGGGTCGTCAGACATAAGTATCGGTGGAACGTACTGGTACATCTGCAGCTCTCTCTCCACTCGTTTCTTGATGGACATGGAGCTCTGTTATTTCGCGGTTATTTCAATTTTTTTTGTAAAGTGAAGCCACACTTTCGACCGCCGACGCCCGCTATCCATGCTTGAGCTTGACTGACTTGCTCGGCTATGCTAACACTTCCGGGGGTGGGCGCTTCTTCGTTGGTGTTCAGCGGCTTCTTCTTCCGGTTCGGCGGACATATTTTTTTCCGGTCGGCGGACTGGTATCGAAAATAGGAATAGAAATTTAAACTTTTAACGATTCCGGGAGAATCGGAAAGTTAGTCCCGGTTCCAATCGATACTCGATTCCCAACCCTAATCACAGGAACCATCTGCACCAGGAAGTCATCAGATCATGGCCAGCAGGACGCTGACACAATGCGCCACCACTGCATGGCCGATAACCCCCTGAAGCAGATGACTCCAAGTAAGACATATGAAGGTAAAAAAAATAATAATAATATTAATAACAAATAAATAAATACAATTTAAAAAACTACATCTAATATTTTTTGAAACTCTTCACTGGGTATCAACCGATTATCGGCACCAATATGTAGCATTTTGATGTAAATCGGTATAGGTCTTTTTATTTTTGTTGTTTTAAAAACTACAACAGAATTACATCAGCAGATACAATATATCCACATATCAAACTAGTAATTAGTATTTAAGACAAATAAATAATTAGTGAAGACTGTAAAGTAGATACTAATAACCACTGCTCAAGCATCAGCCTATTTGCCCTGCGTTAGAAGACATACCTTTTTGCTGGAGTATTTTTGTAAATTAATTTAAAAAGGGGTAGTGCACTTTTTGGGGGGAATTTTGTTTTTGGAATCATGGAATGTTCCATGATTCAAATAAAAACAAACGTGACAGAGCAGTAAAAGAAGGATGGATGGATGAATCGATAGAGATGGATGTATGTTAGGACAACAAAAAAGATATTGCTGCCAAAAATCCAAACTTGTGTAAATTGACAAATAAAAGACTTATTATATAAGTAAAGAGGAGAAGGCAGCAGCTCACACATTATAATACTTTCTGTAACATCCAGAAAGTAATGATGTTAGCCATCCGGAAAATTGTCTCAACTATAAACTACATGAAGGTGCCCGGAATTGTTTTTATTTAAATGTTTGCAATATTTCAGGGTTCCTCACAATGACACCTTACAATGTATTAAATCCGAAAAATTGCTATATAAAAATTTATAAAATAGAGTAGATGGTGAGTTATTGTGATTTAGAGAAATCTCATATTTTTACCAATTTTACCAGGAGATTTTACCTATTTTGAAACACATATCTTGATGCTCCTCTGACCTGCAGCATTAGACACAGGTAATAAAGATGTTTGTGAAATCTGATGTTTTTGGTGCTAAATTAACCACAACATTAGCGCCACATAAAACATTATACTGCTCGTGGTCCAACGTTTTCTAAATTTTTTTAAAAAACAACTTAAAGTTTACTATCCATGTTTAACAAACTTCTACTGCAAATGAATATTAGCTCTAAAAATTGGTTATCGGCCTACTTAGTTACTAGTATTCAGTATCTATAACAACGTTTTCAAGGACATAAGCAGGCGTTTGCAGACACTGAATGCCTCACAAAGCCTGACTGTAGCGAATTTCTAACAATGGAACTTCACTTTCCCTCCATGACTCAGAGTTACTCAGTCAGACCCAAGACTGATTTAAGTCAGTAAATGGACTGAGGGACATTCAGACGAATTGCATACTCGGCTATTCAAAATGAGTTTGGGCCAATTTAACACCTAAAGTTGTTTGGTTGGAGTGAGCGCACTAATCCGCGCTCATGTTTGGCACACTTACTCTCCTGGAAGACCTGGCACAATTCACTAGGCAAACGCGCAATGTGGCTTAGTCATAGAATATCGATATTGTGATGACTCTTCAAGTCGTTAATGATGACCACCACCTTTCTTTATAGAAAGAAAATGCAGTAATACAACAGAGCACAGTAAATGTGACAAGAAGCCCAAGCATATGGGACACTGTATGTTCTGTGCGGACACAGGACAGAGGGGGAGAGAAGAGCTTGCAGTGTGTCAACAACTACCACTAAACTGATTCATTGGTTTTTTGTAAACCCAAAAAACCACAACGAGGTCCATGAAACACTGCTTTTGTCTTAACAGAAACTTCTTTATTGCTCTACATACACACAAATGTGTCATTTAAACTGTAAAACAATTTTAATGTATAACAAATGAGTATTTATTACGGGTAACGGTAAGCTCTCACAACATGGTAAAAAAAACATTTCACCGTAAATTATCATTTGTGCGTAAATCATTAAAATGCACAGAAAAAGAGCAAAATATCTAGTTAAGTCATTTGGTATCATCTGATAAATATATCTTGTTACTGTTCATCATGACACAAATAACAAGATATTGTTGGAGATCCCAGCTGTTTATATCTGTGCGTACAGTGTATGTAGTAAAATTTACAAACAAAACAATTAGGCCAAAATAATCAATTTAGTTCTCAAAGACAATCTGTGAGAGCTATAAAGAAGTAAATGCATGGCCTTTATTAGGATTTCATATACTGATCTCAAAATCTGAAAACAATCCAAATGTAATTTGTGTTATGAACATAATATATATATGTCGTAGATGCAGCAGAAACGTGACTATTATTCCAGTTAATTAGTGGGATACAGTTCTGCTCTGGTAAACTAATACAAATCTCAAAAATAGTCAACATACACTACCGTTCAAAAGTTTGGGGTCACATTGAAATGTCCTTATTTTTGAAGGAAAAGCACTGTACTTTTCAATGAAGATAACTTTAAACTAGTCTTAACTTTAAAGAAATACACTCTATACATTGCTAATGTGGTAAATGACTATTCTAGCTGCAAATGTCTGGTTTTTGGTGCAATATCTACATAGGTGTATAGAGGCCCATTTCCAGCAACTATCACTCCAGTGTTCTAATGGTACAATGTGTTTTCTCATTGGCTCAGAAGGGTAATTGATGATTAGAAAACCCTTGTGCAATCATGTTCACACATCTGAAAACAGTTTAGCTCGTTACAGAAGCTACAAAACTGACCTTCCTTTAAGGCTGCAGCTAACGATTATTTTTCTATCGATTAATCTATAGATTATTTTTTTCGATTAATCGGTTAATCTATAGATTATTTTTTCGATTAATCTATAGATTATTTTTCCTTTTACCGATTATTGTTTTATTCAAAATGAAGATGAAAAAATAAATGTAGGCCAGTTTTTTCAAAAGGCATGGCTTTTATTTACAAAAAAAAAGAAGTATGGCCACTCAGTCAACATTGACAACAACATGACTAAATATTCTGTAACAATGTAAACATTTAAAACTTTTAACCTTTAACAAAATTAAAAGTAGCTTATTTGCTTTTTAATGTGCAAATATAAAAGTCAACATCCAGTGCAAATCTTAATATTCTGCAATAGTATAAGCATTTCAAAAGTAAAAGTATTGCTTATTTTGCTTTAAAATGTGCAAAAATAAAGATAAACATCCAATACAAAAAAGTGTAAAACGAAATATTCTGTAACAACAGTGTAAACATTTCAACAAAAGTGAAAGTATTGCTTATTTGTTAAAATGTGCAAAAATAAAGATAAACATCCAATACAAAAAAGTGCCAATCTAAATATTCTGGAGCACTGTAAACATTAAGTATTGCTTTTAAAATGTGCAAAATAAACATCCAGTCCAACACAGTACACAATAACCAATTCTACTCATTCCAGTGAGTGAGTAACAGTTGTAATGAAGAAAGGTTAGCATGTCTTCATGCTCTGGTTCTTTTCTTGTTTACAATATTCTCAGCAGCTGAAAATAGGCGCTCAGAAGGGGTCGATGTGGCTGGAACTGAGAGGTAATTAACCTTCACCTCAAGCCAGGACTGCGAGTGAGCTGAGCTGCAGTTTAAGTTTCTAGAAGGTCAACGGGCTCATAGTGATGTTACTAGTAGTTGACTGGGAGGTGTTTATTATCATTTGGGGAGAGTCCGCTGCCTGATGCTCACCTGCTAAACACCTATCTGCTCGACGCTGAAGCGCTGACTACATGCGCTCTGAATACACACTGCTGATTGGCTGTTGGCTGGTAACGCTCTGAATACGCACTGCTGATTGGCTGATAATGCTTCGTGTGTACCAATCAGATGGTTGTGTGGGTGGGACAATGCTGCGTGCTGAGACAGAGGCAGAAGGAGCGAAGCAGCTTGTTAAGACTTTAGCAGTTAAAGTTTGCTTTAGCTTAGAAACTCGTTCGGTACACCCCCGTACCGAACCTAAAGCCCCGTACCGAAACGGTTCAATACAAAACACGTACCGTTACACCCCTAGCAGATACAAATGACACATTCATGTTTTTGTGTAATGATGACAACGTATGCTAACGCGGACGATTGACTAGTTGATGGTTTTCTTTTCAAATGTTCGTTCATAGCCGTTGTGCTGCTATGATAGGCCATTTCCGCTCGACACAGTGTGCATACAACATTATTAGGCTGTGTATTGAAATACTTCCACACTTTTGACGACTTTTGGCGTGATTTTTCCCCCTCGCTCGCACCGCTCGCATCGTCTGCTTTGATCGTCTGCTTTGCGCTTCGCCATGACGGTAGTGTGACGTAAATATGCGACGCGTCGACGCACAAAAACGGCGTCGACGTATTTACGTAACCGATTACGTCGACTACGTCGACGCGTCGTTTCAGCCTTACCTTCCTTTGAGCAGATTGAGTTTCTGGAGCATCACATTTGTGGGGTCAATTAAACGCTCAAAATGGCCAGAAAAAGACAACGTTCATCTGAAACTCGACAGTCTATTCTTGTTCTTAGAAATGAAGGCTATTCCACAAAATTGTTTGGGTGACCCCAGACTTTTGAACGTAGTGTAAATTCAGATGAACTCAGCATGCACGAATGCATAACATACACTATGGCCATTTCACCTGTAGCCCAGCAAAAGCATTACTCAATATGATTTTAGAAGGAGATATCCTTGAGAAATCATGCAGATACGTTATTAAAGCGAGGGATCATAATTTACGATCATGCCAAGACGCCATAGAGAAAATAGCTGAAAAATACATGGCTGCCAGAAAATAAATGTTTGGGGGAAACATCGATGTTTCTTGGCCCAAGTGTCTTGTAGAAAATATTTTGGCATGAAGCCTGAGTGTGGTAATGCTTCCGAGCCAACATATTTCACATCAGACTGAAATACACAAGTATCAAAATATTGTCTGACACCTCCTTAATGAATGAATTACTCAAAATTACCTATGATCATTTTGATGGGACACTTTTCAAATCAATACAACCACGCAATCTACAAACCGCTACTATTTATCGAACTACAAAGTAACTAACATCCCATGTATCACATTTGCCAGGAGTTTCTGCAATAACTGTCTGTTAGTTAACTACATAACTCTAGACGTTACGACGTATTTTGATAAAACTTTTAGGAAACGTCCACAATTGGATAAGGACATTATTGATTACATTTTGTGCCTGATCCAGATCATTTTTACTATGTTACTAGGGGTGTGCATCTCTACCTTAAATGGCAATCCGATATGAATCTCGATACATTGGTTTACGATACAATTCACTAACAATACTTTTTAAACATTATGATTCGATGTGATACAATTTGATGCCATTCGATGCAGATGTAAGCATTGCAGGTGAAAAGAAAATTAAATGCATCATGTCAGAATTATGTCATGTGTTTATTTTTCAAATAGACAAAAACAGGTGGTTCCTGTATTATTAGCAAAAAGTAGAACTATCAACTTCATGGTATTGCAATCCATGAACTTAAAGAAAAAAAGATGTGTGAGTTAAAAAATGAAAAGTATGATTAGAACTGTAAATTCATTTTCTTCTGTTGATTCTTAGTTTAGTTGTATTTGTATTTGTTATACTTCCATCCATCTATTTTCTACCGCTTGTCCGTCTAGGGGTTGCGGGGAGGTGCTGGAGTTTATTCCAGCTGCACTCGGTCGAAAGGCAGGGTACACCCCGGACAAGTCGCTACCTCATCGCAGGGCCAACACAGATAGACAGACAACATTCACACTCAAATTCAAAGACTAGGGACAATTTAGTGTTTGTTATTTTTAATTTGTTAGAGTATCAAATTTAATAAAAAGATAGAAGGGTTGTGATATTCACAAACGACCCAAATCTATTTACTGGCTTATTAACATCAAAGATAGGTTTGTTTTTATTTGAAGCATGACAATGATGGTACATTTACATCTCAACCAAAGCAGAAACAGAGGCAGCTTTGCACAGACTGGTGTGGGTCTCCGCCTTGCTCTGACGAGAATGGCATGGGCGGCGTGGCGAAGTTGGTAGAGTGGCCCTGCCAGCAATCGGAGGGTTGCTGGTTACTGGGGTTCAATCCCCACCTTCTACCATCCTAGTCACGTCCATTGTGTCCTTGGGCAAGACACTTCACCCTTGCTCCTGATGGCTGCTGGTTAGCGCCTTGCATGGCAGCTCCCTCCATCAGTGTGTGAATGTGTGTGTGAATGGGTGAATGTGGAAATACTGTCAAAGCGCTTTGAGTACCTTGAAGGTAGAAAAGCGCTATACAAGTATAACCCATTTATCATTTATTTATTTATTGTGATTGCATTTAAAAGTACAAATAAATGTGTTTTTAGTACAAGCTGTCTAAGAGTAGACTTTCAGTAGACAGGGTACAGCCTGTGAGGAAAGGCTCACAGCAGCGCCGCTTGTACGTTGAAGACAGTGTTACATGTTTCCATATCTCCAAACAGCCCCCAAAAAGTTGATAGATTTATCGCTAGTTGCTTTTGAGAAAAAGTCAGTAAGAGGAGTTGGAAAGAGTCTAGACTTAGCGAGAAAGTTGCCAAGTTGACAACACTGCTCTGAAGTGTGTGTGTGAAAAATAAAGATACAAGGACCCCGCCTTACTTTGCTTCTGATTGGTTTACATTGTGTGGTGCCTTCCGTGGATGGCTAGATTTAGGCACAATGGTTAATGGATTGGTCTGTTATTGGTTCTTTCGGTAAGTCAATCAGAATTACTCGAACTACGGCAGGCCACGAGGAAACAAGTTGTTTATAATGAAAAAATAAATATAAACGTAAGTAATGTCAAGTGTGACGTGTGGCGGGAGAAAGTGTAAAAATTGCATGACTCTCAAGCTCGGCAGCTCTGAGTTAGGTCTTTAGCACAATGAACAGTGAAGTAGATGATGTGATTACCTTGCAGTGTTGTGGCTAAGTTGGAGCTGATAGTATTTCAAATGAGTGTCCTCTTGTCTTGCCAGTTGGTAGCTCTGCTAGCTTTAGCATCCTTAGCTCCCTCATCGCTGGCTTGAGTGTCTCGATGCCGCCACAACAGGTGAGTGCTCAGATTAGTCATGCTGCCGCTACTTTATCGCTGCTTTCCAAACTACTTTCCAACTGACCATTCTTTTTTTTTTTTAAACCCAAATGTTTACTACACTTTAGATTTAATATTAGGGGTGCATTGTTTGTAAACTCTTTCGGTGCTGTCTGCTATGTTGCTCTGTCGTTGTCAGTCGTAAACGCGAACGGTACTCTCGTATTATTTCATCACAGAAGTGTCGCAAGATTAGAGCGGCCATATTTTACATCAGATCTACAATCAACTGATTCATGACTTTCCAACCGGACATCGACCGATACATACTATATATAGATCAATCCATAGGCTCAACAAACAATGTATTCATATCTCTTAAGTTAAAATCTGTTATCGGTTTGTACTGATTGTTTTTTACACTCCTATATGTTACATTAAAATTTACTGTGCAAGCCTCTATTTCTGTGAGACCGACAAGAGGGTTCACTCCGTTTCTTTCATTTAGCTATAGATAGCTCAAGTTATGTGCAAACTTTCAGGAAATGTACGAAATGGGATAAGGAACAAGTGATTAAATTTTGGGGCTGATGCAGATAATTTCTACTATGTTACCTTACCTTTTTGATACAAGGCTCTACTTCTGTGTCTGTTTCACCCACCGAGACAAAGACAGTGAATGATTGGCAAGAAGCTTTGCTCAGTTTATTTAATTCCACTACAGATAGCTCATAGTGTTATGTGCACCTTTTGATTAAACTTTCAGGAAATGTCAGAAATAGGACAAACAACATATAATAACATTTTGGGGCTGATTTGGAGAAGGCCTGGGCCAATATACTATAAGTCAATAAACCAGGCGATAAATGAAAATGAAGTCGTTAAGTTTGCCAGCCTCAATAATCGTCATTTGCATGCATTGTTACAGGTTACAAGAGCGGTCCCTCTTTATAGCAGCTGCGGGCATTTGTACAGCAAGTAGTGGACATAGAGAGAGAGAGAGAGAGAGAGAGAGAGAGAGAGAGAGAGAGAGAGAGAGAGAGAGAGAGAGAGAGAGAGAGAGAGAGAGAGAGAGAGAGAGAGAGAGAGAGAGAGAGAGAGAGAGAGAGAGAGAGAGAGAGAGAGAGAGAGAGAGAGAGAGAGAGAGAGAGAGAGAGAGAGATCAGAAGGCATAGGAAGAAGTATCTGCATTTGATTGTTTACGTTTGATTATTAGCATTTGATTATTAGCAATCCGGGGAGGGTGTTAGTTAAGGGTTGTAGCTGCCTGGAGGTGAACTTTTATTGCGGTTTTGAAGGAGGATAGAGATGCCCTTTCTTTTATACCTGTTGGGAGCGCATTCCACATTGATGTGGCATAGAAAGAGAATGAGTTAAGACCTTTGTTAGTTTGGAATCAGGGTTTAACGTGGTTAGTGGAGCTCCCCCTGGTGTTGTGGTTATGGCGGTCATTTACGTTAAGGAAGTAGTTTGACATGTACTTCGGTATCAGGGAGGTGTAGTGGATTTTATAGACTAGGCTCAGTGCAAGTTGTTTAACCCTGTCCTCCACCTTGAGCCAGCCCACTTTGGAGAAGTGGGTAGGAGTGAGGTGGGATCTGGGGTGGAGGTCTAGAAGTAACCTGACTAGCTTGTTCTGAGATGTTTGGAGTTTAGATTTGAGGGTTTTGGAGGTGCCTGGGTACCAGGAGGTGCATGCGTAATCGAAAAAGGGTTGAACGATAGTTCCCGCCAGAATCCTCATGGTGCTTTTGTTGACCAGAGAGGAGATTCTGTAGAGAAATCTCGTTCGTTGGTTAACCTTTCTGATTACCTTGGTTCCCATTTTATCACAGGAAAGATTAGCCTCTAGAATGGAACCTAGGTAGGTGACCTCATCTTTCCTGGTGATAACAATGTCACCCACTTTTATAGTGAAGTCATTGACTTTCTTAAGGTTGATGTGGGACCCAAACAGGATGGATCACCAAAATTCACATTTATTAAAAAAGCATTCTAAAACGTTTACTAATTGAAATGGAAGAAGATTAACATATTTAAACACACAAAGAAAAACAATATAGCTCTTATGAAGCCAGAACAAAATGTTATGTTTCCTCTGCCAAGAAAGTATATTGTATGGCTATTTATTTGAGTTATTACAAAAAAATAAAACTTGGTTAATAGATTTTAGCGTGTGCATAATAACTTACTAATAATTACTTACTTAATGAGCACCTTAAACAATACCACAAAAATAATAATCATGATCATTATGGTCACAACAACTTTATTTAGCCATTGTATTTATTATTTTGGTCGTGTTTATTTGAGCGTACCCCGCCCCCTCCTTAACAAAGGCAGAACCTATTTTATTGCTGTTGGTTGTGATTTTTATTTAAGTGCAACATTTTTCTTACAAAGTATATTTTATTTTTATTAAATGTTTACTTTATTTAACTTGGTATTTAAAAGTTTACATTTTCAATTACAATGTTAAAATATATGAGAAATACAAGTTCATCGCATTTGAAAGAGTATACTTGCATTATTACTATGTATTATCATTACATCAGTGGTTATTTTGGTCTCAAGAAAATAATGGCAATAATATTGTTCATCCGCAATAATTTGTAGGTTAATACATTGAGAAATACAAGTTCATCGCATTTGAAAGGGTATACTTGCATTATTATTATGTATTATCATTACATCAGTGGTTAATTTGTTCTCAAAAAAATAATGGCAATCATATCGTTTATCGGCAGTAATTTGGATGTCAATACATTGTCGAGCAAAATTTGGCCCATGCTTAATCTAGAGAGGGAGGTAGGGCCTGGCAGAGGTATGCGATCTCCGAGTGCTTTTCTATTTCATACATTCGTTAATTCAGTCTAGCATTTAATCATAATCATTTATAATTTGCCTATTGAGGGCATTTGCCATACTGAATACAAAAAGAAAATGGCGGCGCATGGCTATGGCTATGCTGCGGCTCGCTAATGCTCTTGGGAGTGTAGAGCGATTTGGCAAAAAACACCCGTCATTTCTGTCAATTTCATGGCTGGCTCAAAGCGTGAACACTCTGTGATCATATACGACCGACAGACAATTCTGGATGTGGATGGATCGGGTCGTAATAGACTGAAAGATGCATGTACGGTGGACCTCCTCGCTAGCATGGGAATACTTCGCGGACTACATCGAGCGGCCTTTGTAGCAGCGGAGTCAAGTGCTAGCGGTGACCGCCAATGGAGACGACGTAAGCGGTGCGAGCGGAAGCAGAACGGGGTTGCCGAGCGGGGCTAACAACAAAGAGAAAAGCTAACCAAAGAAGCGTGGAGTCTCCGGGTAAGAAGCCATTTAAACTAGAACTAGCCGGCGTCAGGCTGGATAATCCCTGCACACATAGCAATTCTCTTAGAATAAAACACAACTCAAATAATGTTTTTTCTTTTGTGACCGTGTCAGAGGCAGACATACATTGTACTGAGGTAGCTAACTACGATGCGTTCAGTTTATTGCAACATCAAGCAAACAATCTGAATATCCCCGTCGTATCAATTCCTAGATATGGTCGAAACTATTTAAAGTGCAATACGCATAATAAACGCAACATTATTAATATTGCTACTTCGGATAATTTCAACAAACAATCCTCAAAACAGCCCACTACCTATAATATGGGCTTTTTAAACATAAGATCATTATCTTCCAAAACGTTATTAGTTAATGAAGTCATTAGAGACAACAAACTTGACGTCGTTGGTCTCGCCGAGACCTGGCTCAAACCAGACAATTTTTTTGCGCTAAATGAGGCATCTCCTCCTAACTATACCAATACACATGTTGCCCGACCTCTTAAAAGGGGACGGGGTGTCGCACTAATATACAATGAAAACTATAATCTTACACCTAACCTAAATAATAAATATAACTCGTTTGAGGTGCTCACTTTGAGGTTTGTCACACCGCTGCCTCTCCACCTGGCTGTTATCTACCGCCCCCCTGGGCCCTATTCGGACTTCATCAGTGAATTCTCAGAGTTTGTTGCTGATCTAGTGACGCACGCCGACAATATAATCATAATGGGGGACTTTAATATCCATATGAATACCCCATCGGACCCTCCATGCGTGGCGCTCCAGACTATAATTGATAGCTGTGGTCTTACACAAATAATAAATGAACCCACGCATCGCAACGGTAATACAATAGATCTGGTGCTTGTCAGGGGTGTCACCACCTCTAAAGTTACGATACTCCCGTACACTAAAGTAATGTCCGATCATTACCTTATAAAATTCGAAGTTCTGACTCATTGTCAACAAACTAATAACCCACATATGCGGTCCCACTGGGGTGAGTTTTCCTTGCCCGTATGTGGGCTCTGTACCGAGGATGTCGTTGTGGCTTGTACAGCCCTTTGAGACACTTGTGATTTAGGGCTATATAAATAAACATTGATTGATTGATTGAAAAAGAAGAAAAAACTCAATTGAGCTAGCTTAAAAAAACAATAAACAATTATAGTGTAATATCAGCCACATGTTCCAGCCTGTGAAGGAGTTTGCATTGTTGTACACTGTACACATACTATCTGCCCTGCTTTCTGAGTCATAGAAAGATACTCAAACATTTACCCTGCAGAGGGTCAGCTGCGCGTTGACTAATATATGTGTGGGGTGATGTTTTGACCTGATGGCAGACAGGTGAGAGAAGGTGCCGAGTTGCTACGACTTCAAAGCTCACAAGCATGAAAGAAATGACAGCAAGCACTTATCTGGGATCAGCGGTGTAACAGATTTAGACATCCTGCAAGAACACCAAAACAATCATCTCATTGCTGTGGCAAAGGACAGTGGGGGGAAGGGTGTTGGGGTGTGCCTGGGCTGGATGATAGGTTCACTTCAAGGCTGTTGTGGGCTGACCCCAGATGTTAGACGACAAAGCCGTTTTCTGCACAGTGGCTGCTGTGGTTCAAGGAGACTAAGACGCCTCTTTGTCCTCCTATTTCCCCTATTCCCGGACTAAATGTAACTAATAATAGGTCATTGCATTGACAAGTGGATCGCAGAGCCAATAGCACACAAAGGCACCAATATATCTAAGAGTTTTGCTTGATTGGCAACTGCAAAAAGGGATCTATTGAACAGGGTGGAAAGTATAGGAGTCAGGAACAGGTGTCAGTGTAAGTTCTAATCTACACTATTGTACCGTATTATTGAACTTCAAGGTGAATATTTGTACTTTACCAAAGGCAAAAAAGCTGGGTCAGTTCCTAAGCAGTATACAAAATGATACAGCAAGGCCATATAAATAATGTTTGAAGGGGAAACTGCACTTTTTTTGGAATTTTGCCTATCGTTCACAAGCCTGATGAGAGACAAGAAGACAAAACTTTTTTTTTTTTGCATTCTAACTTGTGATAATCGGCTTGTTCTAGGTATCAAGCAATGCAGCTAATGGGAGCAATACATTCTGCCTGTACATTAGCTGCATCTTGCAAGTGTTTTTATCATCTTTATAATCCACTCTGTCCCCCAAAATATGTGTGTTCTTGTCTCTCATAACGATTGTGAATGATAGACAAAATTCCCAAAAAAAGTGCAGTTCCCCTTTAAGCATATCATACCAATGACATATTATTGGACCCTGTAAGGACATACTTTGTATCCGATAGAGAAAACGTAGTACACGACTCCTTTATTTCACTGAAGGTACAATCTAAACCAGTGGTTCTCAAACTTTTTTCACCAAGTAACAACTCAGAAAAAACTTAGCTCTCCAAGCACCACTATATTGACCAACTTTAAAATACATTAGCATAGTTGGCATAAATATTCATTAAAGACAAGGCAGAGGTTTTATCTAACAAGAATATTTAATATTTTGGCCACTTTAACATTACACACAGTTTGAACAATAACACTGTGTTTGAATATTTAATAAAGTGATTACTTGGCGTACCACTAGATGGAACATAGTACCACTAGTGGTACACGTACCACAGTTTGAGAATCAATGATCCAAACTAATGTTCTTCAAAGGAGTATAAAATTCAGAAAGGGGAGAAATGTTGATCAACGTTGGCTGCCTGCCAGGTCCAAACCGCTTGACCACTACGACCATCGTCAAGTATTAAGATCAAAAGTTATGGCAAGTAGAAAAATCTTTATTTAATCTATTTTACTTAAAAATATACATTGAGGCTAACACACACAGACATAGAAAAGTTATCAACATCATTTTCATTTATTGTTCTATTAATTGACTATCTGTCCAGACCTACCGACAGTTAGTATTACCGTTTTAAATTAAAATTATCGAAAAACTGTGACTGATAACTGCCCTTTGATCAACTCATGGACTGACTGGCGCCAGCTACAGTAGCTAGTTTAAATGCTCACATGAAAGCAAGCGACATTACCGTCTTTCCCCGTTAAGAAACAACAAACCCCAATCTAAACTTGTATACACACATTACTGAAACTGAGATGATCAGTTGTGCACATTGAACCTACTACTCAGGAGTATTATCCAAGTTTCACAGACTGAAATCGAAACTAAAAACGGCAAAATGCGTACCCGAAGAGCCGCGAAACATACAAGTGTATTCTAGAGTTAAAATGTGTGTACGTTGACAGCTCTGTTGGTCGCTTTCCAGAGGGGGAAGGGCACTAAAGTGATGATTAGGGCTGTCAAAGAGATAATAACGAGTTAACGAACATTTACTTCCTGTGGATGCACGATTAATGTGTGCACGTCCTGTGTGATCCTCGGCCCGTCCCGTAGCGTAGGAAAATACAGGATGTCCTGGTTGATAGTCCTTAATTACAGAGTGTTTAGCAGGCTGAATGCCTAGAAATATCACACTTTATTACAAAATAGAGAAGGTTAAGACAGTGTTATAAAGCAATAAGAATACCATTAACTTGTATAACACGTACTGTACAGAATATCAGAAGTATCTATTTAGGTAGAAATATCACAGGAATTATTAACAAACATATTTGGCAATCAAAGCATGATCGTAACAATCTACATGTTGTGTTATTAATGCGTAAAGCTGGTGTGTAAACATGGAAGTGTAGCTCCACCCCGCTGAATTCAAGCACTGCAGCAGCTGGGGATACAAATTTTGCCAGGGAATTTATTGTCAGGAAAAGTGTTTAAGGCCGTTTTGTGTTGAGCTCTTTAACTCTCATGTGACCGATGCTAACTGTTTTGTCATTTCAATAATATTTAGCTGTATCTTAGCCATACATTTGCTGTGTTTCTCAATTATGGCAGATTTTTTTCTTAGCAGATTTTATTCTTGTTAAATTTGAAAATGGTGTACATTGGCAGTTATTCCACAATACCCTGAAGTCACGCAGGACAAGTCATTCTAAGGGCATGAAAATATTTTGGATTCATTTTTCTTTTTTGCCTAGACCTTTTAACCACTTCAACCCTAAATGAAAATACCAAACATGTAATGTATGATTTTATTTTAACCCTTTGAAGGCCTTTTGATCAAAAAATTATTTAAGTTTTCAATTAGCATACATTTGCCAAACGTTTAGTTACTTTATTAATTTGAACCTGTGACATTAACTGATCAACAGGATTGTAAATTGGTAGATTTGGAAAAAAAAAAACTGTAGTTTTTGGGGCTGATGTTTGAGAAATTTGACCCCAAAAAAGTAAAACAAACAAAAAAATCCATAAAGTGTTTATGCCCTTCAAAAACTTAAGGATTTGTATGTCCTGTTTGGTTTTGAAGATAATCAAACGCCAATGTGAAAAAATGTCAATAGCATTAAACACTTTGAATATTCGTCAAATGTACACTTATAAAGACAAAAAACTACTACCTGCAATTAATCAAGATTAATTACGACTTAACCACAGACAAAATGTGATAAATTGTGTTTAAAATATTTTGAAAGCCCTATTAGGGATCAGGGTTTTATGCTGCCAATTCCGATACACTCATCTATAAGTGAGCTACACTTATTTCTTGGTGTTGTTTCAAACTAGTTTAGCAGTTAGCTTAGCTATTAGAATGCTGATGGTGTGTAACATGTTTCGCCTAGTCCTTTCAGTGATAATGTAACTTAAAGGGAAACTTTAAATTTTGCCCATTATTTACAATCCTTATGCAAAACAAGCGCACATTTTCTTTTTTCATGCACTCTATCTAGTAAATGTGAGCAAGAGTCCGCTTACAATGGAGTCAATGGGTTTTGTGGTCGGAATAGACGCAATGATGTAATGACTTTATGACTCCCATAGACTCCATTGTAAGCAGACTTTTCTTCTATGTTTATTTACGAGTTAAAATGCATTAAAAATAGAAAGACGTGTTTTTGACTCTCATAAGGATTGTGACTTATAAGCAAAATGTCCCTATCGTTCACAATAATTATGAGAGACAAGAACACACATGTCTTTTTAGGGGGGGATTTTAAAAATCATAAAAAATGCTTGGAAGATGCGGCTAACGGGAGTCACCGTTGTAGCCTTCAAAGCCCTCTGAAACAACTTCAAAACCCTCCATCAACGTTTGATATACATGCTGCAAGTAAATACTGTATATAATGTAATAACATACACGTTCATAACAATATGTAATATGTACAATATTTACCGTATTTTGGTCATTTTAAGCAATACAAATGCAAAGAATGATTTCGCCACACCACGTGTGTGTGTGACAATCATTGGTACTTTAACTTAATTTATTTCCGTTTCCATAGCAGCGAACTTCCGTCTTCCAGCAACAAATGTGTGTTCCAACTTCCGGAAAGAAAGCCCAGTGTGTTGTAAACATGGCAGACTTTTTAATAGACAACAAATATGGCAATTTTTTTGGACAAATGAGGATTCACAACCTTATCTTTTTGAAACTTATTATGCAGAGGATAAACTACTATTGTTATAGAGGCGAGCACGAACAGAGGCTGAAATGTTGGAGCAGACAGAAGTCGAGAAAGTAGGGTCGGCGTGACTTGGTCACGCTGTGATTGTGGAACTTAGAGCCAAACTATGCCGAAATAATTGGATTGCTTACTCAAATCAACTGGAAACATCCCCGGCGGCCAGCGCTGGACCAAACGGACATATGTCCATCGAGTGAGTCAATATATTATTGTTAATGATACATGCAGCACATCACCATACAACTACATTAACCTGTTGAGCTAGCTGTGTACAAATAAAACATTAAATAATACTTTGCAGATACTGTAACATGATTATTCATGTTTTTGGTCAGTATAGAATGGTGTACTATCACACTGTGTTGTGTATTACAAACTCAAAAGCCATTCAACTTTTGACTTAGTAGATAGCTTACCTTTTGCCGTAGCTATTTTATGGCTAATGCAGTAGTAAGGCGATGTATTACTACGCTAGCAGTAACAGTTCCTCAGTGTTCACTCTTGCAATAACAATGTCGCAACAGCGTGGTTATTATACAGGTTTAAGATTAATTTCATAGTGATTTAGAGGCAGAATGGACTGTTTCCGTTAGCTGCATTGCTAGCCACCGAGAGCGAGCCAATTATTACAAGTTAAAATGTATTAAAAAAAAAAGAAGAAAAAAATGTTGTTTTCTTGTCTCTTATAAGGATTGTGAAAAATAGGCAAACTTCCAAAAAAATGCAGTTCCCCTTTAAACCCTAGTGATGATGCATTTAGACTTAGACTTAGGCTATGTCTACACTAAGCCGGATAACCCTTTAAACGGATAATTATTTAGCCTAAGCCCCGTTTCAGCCACACTAAACCATGGTTTAAGGTCCCCCTCGTCGGACAAATTTTTACACGGGTAAGTGCGCCGTGTATTTCTTGAATCTCCGACTCTTAGCTTTGTATGGACTCATTGATCGTTTACAAACTGAGTTTCGGAGAGGAAGTGACGTCAGAAAGAACCCGCCACAGCCAGCTTCATAATAAAGCGGTTTTGTAACCCGGAGCTAACCACTGGAAATATGAAGGCGAGTCATCCAGACATGCCGTGTTTCTCCTTCTGTCTGTACAGACGCTTGTGGAAATCACACATGGATAACTTAAGAGAAAGCGATTGCAGCTATTTAGAATCACAGCTGACCCGGACATTCGAAAGTTCTCTTGCCGTCTGAGAAGTGTTGTATCCGAAATAGCTGCAATCGCTTTCTCTTAAGATATTCATGTGTGATTTCCACAAGCGTCTGTACAGACAAAGTGCATGCGTACTAGGTTGCGTTGCGCGGACGGAGGGGGTTGGGGGTCTTAAACGGTGGCATTGTTGTAAACGGGGCCTTAGACTTAGACAAACTTTAATGATCCACAAGGGAAATGTTCCACACAGTAGCTCAGTTACAAAGGATGGAAAGTGCAAGGATGGAAAGAATAATGCCGGTATAAAGTAGACTAAAAATGTACCGTAGTAGCGATATAAAATATAACATATATGCATAGGCGCCGATCCCGTGGGTGACAATGCAGAGCACCCACGTGGGATTGATGGCAACTTTCAATCTTTAAAATAATTTTTGAAAAATCAATCTTGTTGTAGTTAATTTTGTGGCGAGTTTGGTCCGTTTTACAAAATAATAAAGCCACAAATCATATGGGATATTAACTTTTTTTTTAATACACTCACATCGAGCACCCACTGGCAGAAATGTAGATCGGCGCCAATGCATATATGTAATAGTTACATATTATATATACAGTATATGATATACCGTATTTCCTTGAATTGCCGCCGGGAATATAGTATGCGCATGCCTAGAATTACTGCCGGGTCAAACTCGTTTCGCAAAATAATTAGCGCATGCTTGGCATTACCGCCGGCTCAGGATCAACGCCGGGTCAAACTCGTTTCGCAAAATATTATTTTTATTAGCGCATGTCTAGAATTTTCGCCGGGTCAAACTCGTTTCGCAAAATAATTAGCATATGCCTAGAACTTCTGCCGGGTCAAACTCGTCACGTCACGAGTGACACTTCCCCTGTCATCATTTTCAAAATGGAGGAGGCTGATTTCAATCATTTGAAATCGCATAAAGGGAAGACGATTAAGAGCTATTCAGTAGGATTTAAGGTCCAAGCTATTGAATATGCTAAAAAGAACAGTAAGCAGCTATGTTTTATTAATATACCGTAGCTGCGTGTGTCAAATATGAGTCATTAAATGACTCCCACCTCCTGGTGGTAGAGGGCGCTAGTGATCCTTCTTGCGACTACCGGTACTGCAGAAGACCGGTGCTGCAGAAGAAGACAACAAGCAGCAAGAGTGACAGCGATCGTTTGCTTGCACTTTTAACATGGAGGATTACATATCTAAAATAAAACCGTTTTCTAAACTGGACTTTCAATCGAAGCAGGAGGTAATAATTAAAGGAAGATCTCCATCGAGACAGAGAGACTTTTAAAACTGAAGAAAGGAAGACTTCTATAAACAAGGTATCGATGATTTTGATCAGAAGCAGCTGCGCATGGACTCATTTATAAGTAAAGGTAAGACCATAATAATGTTTTTTTTTATTAAATGTGCTTTTCATGATGGTATCCTTACATCACTCAAATTTATAAGCGCAGGCCTAAATTTACCCCACGCCTTTTGGTAAGCGCCGGAGTGAGAAGAGGTTTTAAAATAATTTGCGCATGCTTGCCTATCCTGCATGCCTTTGGTAAGCGCAGGAGTGAGAAGAGGTTTTAAATTAATTAGCACCCCAGGCGGCTATTCAAGGAAATACGGTATACTGATATATTATATTATATTGTTATATAATATATACAATATATAACAATTACCATGTACAATATGACAGTATATGTAACAGCTGCAGCATAAAATAGAGCAGGGGTGGGCAATTAATTTTTACCGGGGGCCGCATGAGCTACCCGAGCACTGCTGGAGGGCCACATCGACAATATTTCAATTAAATTTTGCTCAATATTATTTTTGATATATACCGTAAGATAAATAATAATAATAATAATAGTAATACTTCAACATAGTGTGTGTAACAGCATTCCATGACTAATATATATAAATTAACATTAATAATAAATGACAGTAAAATAAGCACACGTATGACTGAGGAGTCATAGTGTAACTTTGTGTGGTGTTTGAGTTGTCCGACTTTTTGTGTGGCCTTAAACGCACCAGTGGTTTAGTGCTATGCGTGTTGGTGACAGATGACAAGTTGGTTTTGGCCTGGTTTGTACGGCAGAAAATGACTAGTTTTTCGAGATAGAATTGTTTTACTCATGTTTTTGGTGTGGTTATTTCCGAATATAAACAGTTTTGTTCAATAAAGTGATCGATATAATTCCTGTCCTCGAAGCATCTCGATAGACGTTACAATAATTGAACGGTGTTCAATTGAACGGTGTTGACGAACACCGTTAGGGCCGCTTGTTGTCACTGTCACTCAAAGTTGCATTGCAAAATTCCATAGAATAAATATGTTTATTTTGTTTAGAATTCAGATGGGATTTGATTTGGTGCGCGGCATATACTTGCTGCGCGCAGCAGACGCTTGGGCAGTGCGCAATTGCGCAGGCACGCACCTTAGGTGAGGGGACGTTGCTTTGCAGTTCATGTGTTGTTGAAAACACGGCATTCCTCATCAACTTTTCTCTTTTTGGCGTCTCGGGTGTAAACCGTGCATCACTTGTCGCTGCATGTGCACCTTCACTCGCAGGTTACACACGGACACACGCCCATAAATAATACTTTTCAAAATAAAAGCAGCACAGTTGTATTGCGCGCAGGACATAGATGTTTTTTCAACTTTATTTTGTAATTGCAGTTGTTCACATTCACTCACAATCACGCATACGTCCACACGGAAGTAATACAAATAACGATTTTCAAAACAAAAGCAGCACCGTTGTATTGCACACTCGACATAGATACTTTTTAAAATTTATTTTGTAATTTATAATTGGCCTCACGCGGGCCGGACAGGGACGCACAAAGGGCCGGATGCGGCCCGCGGGCCGCAGAATGCCCAGGTCTGAAATAGAGAGTGGATCCAGCAGAAAATATACATTATAAACAAAGAGAGGTAGCTAACAATTGGATTTTCCTAATGTTTTCTGGATCTATTGCAAAGATGGAGCGGTCAATTGCGATCAACGGGTCGGCAACCCCCAATATTAAACATTCATGAGACATTTACAAGTGTCTGCTACTTCTTTTCATCATCAGGGAGATAATGTCAAGCACAGAGGACAACAAAAAGCAACAGGTAAGCAGAAACAATGCGTTCAATGCACAATCCTCCAGTTGTATTTAAAGTGGTCTCCCTAGGCTTGAGTCTTGATGCAGGGACCCACTAAGGACGTGACGCTTGCACACCCAGCAGCTGTGTGACCCTAAAAGACCATCCTGACCTCTCGGGCCAACTGCTAAGCTAGGCAGGTGTTGCTGGAAACTTCCTGGCACATGTTGTAAAAGAGCCCACAAAAAGCTCTTTGTTTGCTTTTCAGTGTGATTTAGTGGCCGAGAGGGTCAAAGGATAAACACTAAGGAGCTATACGAGTTGACCAAAGAGTGGAAATGTGGAACAAAAAGTTCCCAAAACTTCCCGTTAGAGTGAAAAGAACCACAAAGAGGAGGCGACTTACAGAATGGTGGTCTGAGGAGAGATAGCCGGTACCGTTTCCAGGTTCAGATGCATACATCGCACGGTGGTTCGGAAACACAAACACCGACTCGGACAAGAGAGAGCCGAATGTGGTCCGCTGGCGAGCAAAAGGCAAGCCGAGACGAGGAGGAGACGAGGGGAGAGGAGCTGGGCAGCCCGCAGCGCCATTGCTAGCAGTGAGGCGAGCAGCGGGCACGAGCGCGGCGAGCAACAGCACAGCCAGCCAGCGAGCCGCGCTCGCGCCGACGCGTGCACGCGCGAGGTCTCGTCGATCGCTGGGGTTTTTTTTTTAGTTAAAAAACCACTCTGGTATGTAGGAGGGACGAGACCTCACATCCTGTTTTTTTTTTGTTTTTTTTTTAAATAAAAACTTCACAAATTAAATAGAATAATTAAAAAAAAACAAAAAACGATCAAGTTCGAGTTTGCAGGGAAATGTATTCTTTTTTCTGGTTGGTCACTTGTTGCTAGGCAGATCTGACTAGCTCAATTATGACATCCCCTTTTGTTCAATTAAAAAAGTTATTCTGTTGTCAATTCTCAATTAGAACATATTTGAAGCGTTGATCTATTTCCATCCATCCATCCATTTTCTACGACTTGTCCAGGGTGTACACCACCTTCCGCCCGATTGCAGCTGAGATAGGCTCCAGCACCCCCCGCGATCCCGAAAGGGATAAGCGGTAGAAATGGATGGATGGATGGATGGCATCCATTTTCTACCGCTTGTACATATTCCGTACAATTGACCACTAAATGGTAACACCCCAATAAGTTTTTCCAACGTGTTTAAGTCGGGGTCCATGTTAATCAATTCATGGTAAAGAGATCAATGTCAGAAGTGGGATTTGAACCCACGCCTCCAACCGGAGACCAGAATTCCCAAGCAGGGAAGGTGTGACCTTGAGTCTGGCGCCTTAGACCAGTGGTGTCCAAAGTGCGGCCCGAGGGCCATTTGTGGCCCCGAGCTAATTTGTTAACGGCCCCCGGCACATTCAGAAAATACTATAATCAAAAATAAAAACATAAAAATGTGTAATAAAAGAGTAGACAGTTGAAATGTAACAAGTAAAAAGTTGCAATGTTGACACTAATAACACAAAGCTGCCATGCGGACTGTTATTGACCTATTGAAGGCTCCAATTACTTCACATGAACAATTCCACTTTGAAAATTTTTTTGGGGGAAATATTGCATATTTTGTGCGAAAAAAAGTTTTCTTTCACAAAAAGGGCATCAAACAAACAAAAAAATATGAAAAAAATAATAAAATCTTACAATCAACAGATCTACAGACTTAAGCGTTAAAAGTAAAAAATATAAATATAAATTTGGCTTATTTTCAACACTTACTCTTTTTCTTTTTTTATTGTTATGAATTATTGACCTATTTAAGGCTCCAATTACTTCACATCAAATATTCCACTTTGAAATGTTTTGGGGGAAAATGTTGCATAGTTTGTGTGTTTGCCAAATAAATAAGGGTTTTGACATAAAAGGGCTTAAACATAAAAACAACATTTTTAAAAACGTTATAACGACAGACAGACCAGAGGATGATCTCGAGATTTAAGCGTTGAATAGAAATAAAATAAAATTAAAAAAATATTACTTATTTCTTACATTTTTATGACTGAAACCCTCCCGGGTACCGGGGACCAAACTTGAGAAAAGCCACAAAGGTTAAAAAAAAACCTATATATTGTATTGGTTTTAAAAAAGGAAAAAATATCAAAATGGCCCCCACATGCTTTGATTTTTTTAGTCTGCGGCCCTCAGTGGAAAAAGTTTGGACACCCCTGCCTTAGACCTTTCGGGATTGCAGGGGGTGCTGGAGCCTATCCCAGCTGCACTCGGGCTGAAGGCGGGGTACACCATGGACAAGTCGCCACCTCATCACAGGGCCAACACAGATAGACAGACAACATTCACACTCACATTCACACACTAGGGCCAATTTAGTGTTTCAGTAGTTTAAACGTCTGAGGACATTTCAAATATCAAATAAATAATGATTAAAATCCTTAAAAAAATCCGCCTAGGGATCCTCCGGGAAGAGCTGGATGAAGTGGCTGGGGAGAGGAAAGTCTGGCCTTCCCTGCTTAGGCTTCTGCCCCCGCGACCCGACCTCAGATAAGCGGAAGAAGATGGATGGATGGATGGATGGATCCTTAAGTTTTTTTAAGGGTGTAAAAACATTCTTTTTCAAAATACATCAGTCCTAAAAATGTAATGCTGTTTTTAATCCTTTAGAAGGCCTTTTGGTCAAATAATGTTTAAATTAGTCAAATAATGCACATTTCTGCTAATTAAAAACTGTGACATCATTTCATCAAAGTGCGTTCAAAGGGTTAAAATAAATTTAAAAAAAAACATGACATATTTGGTATTTTAGTTTTAGGGCTGAAGCTGTTTGGGGTATGTGAGCAAACAAAAGTAAAAAAAAACATTAAAAAAAGTATCCAACATGTTTTCTTTAAAAAATAAAGGACTTGTATGTCCTGTTTGGCTGTGGGGTATTGTTGAATAACTGCCAATGCATCGCACACCTGTGAAAGAATCGGATATTGACGTTTTAAAATTTGATATGAAAAAAGCTCTCAGTAAAAAGTTATGTATAATGAAGTAAGTTACTGTAGGTAACAACATAAATAATGACCAAAAATACAGCAAAAATGTACTGAAAGGACAAAAAAGACTCCTGAGGGTTAATTCAAAAAGTGAAACTATTATATTATATATATTCAGAGAGCAAAATGTTTTTAAGAATGTATTTCCTACTTTTTTTTAAATTCAATGAGTATATAGAAATAAAAAAAAATAAAAAATTAAGTATCTCATGAAAATTGTAAAAAGTCCAATACTGTAAACAACAGTTTTTAGTTATTTTTCTCAAATCAGAAAATGAACTGCATTGTAGTCTGAACTGAACTCCTAAAATCACATAACTTTTGCACAGTACAGTATTCTGATTTATTGAGACACAGATTATTTAGTAGTCTTTCTACTGATTAACTTTCTAAAAGGTGAAGGCTATCATATGCAACTAGCGAGGAGAGATCGCAAAGCCCAACGACCCAAACACTTCAAAACTGGTGTTGGAGTAAATAAAACAAGCTAACATTGAGCCTAGAATGGCCTATGACAACGCTCCGACCTCAACCTTAGGGAAAAGAGTTCAGAAACATTTGTGTAATAAATTGTATAATCATTAAAAAAAATATGATTGAATTAAAAAAATCAGCATATTTTGTCTTTTTATAATTATATATATACATATTGTTAAATATAAAAAAAAGGAAGAAACTAATTAAAAATCCTAAATAAGTATCCCCCTTGTACATCAATTCATGAAGATCTTTCTTGCAAGTGACATTAAAAAAATCACAAAAAAAAACACATTTGTATTTCCCAACATACTTGTTTTGCTTTTTCATGTTTTTTCTCCTAACTTTTATGTCTCCTCTTATTGTGCATAATGTCTGCTTTGTGATGACATTTACATTGTTTATTTGTCCACCCTGTTTTCCCGACGCCTTTTATTGGAAGCAACAGTACTGCTCTGATCTCAATAAAGAGCAGGAAACATCTGTGAATGTATGCTGCTGCCAAACCCTGTTGTATTCATTGCAACACAAATAAACATGTTTACTGTACTTCCCTTTGTTACTCATGCAGGCATCAGTGTTACTGTACAATGTCTAATATCCTGCTCTTTGTAGCATGCATTTCAGTAAAACAAATATTTGAATGTACATGTCCTTTGCAAACTACATCATTAATCAGAATCAGAATCAGAATCAGAATAGTTTTATTGCCATTGTTTGAGAACGAGTTCACAAACTAGGAATTTTTCTTGGTGCAGTCGTGCAACATAAAACACATACAACACATATTTGGTAATAAAAAGAGCTGTAACTGAGCTATCAGTTACAGCAGTTAAAGCATTGTTGTCATTGAAATACTGTGCATACTTTACTGCATTGCACCCTTTATTGGTATTACCAGTACAATATATTTAGAGCTTGTCTGTCAATGGAAATGTTGTAAGTTTGATTCTTATATAGTCTCATCCTTGATCAAAAGATACTGCACTGGTTGGTCCTGATGCTGCGTCACCAGTGTATCATCTGAAAGTTTATAATTAATCACCGATATCAATATTTTCAGACATAATGATGTATCAATAACAAACTAAAGAAGACAATTCTACAAAGCTATTGGGTATTGCAATCCTCATTTGCATAACATCCTGTGTACTGTTAAATGATAGTTGCTGAGATATAATAGAAAGAAAACTATAACCACCTTGAGTTTGCTGACATCTGCTGGTAAACCTGTTTGTGAACAAAATCATCAAATTTCTCCAGGAATTGTGCTGAGTAATCTAATGAAGACCAAATCTGAATAAATCCTGATTATTACATCACATCATATCATCAAAACCACCTAAATATAATCCATTTGGGCTGTGAAGTTGTTGTTTTTTCCAAGGCTGACATTTGACTGGATGCTTGATAGGTGTGATGCTGTAATCACCATTTCCATAGTCAACATGAGAGCAGAATAATATTCTGAATCCTTGCAGATAATACATTTAAAAGTGATGACTCATGACAATCAGTGAAAATGCAAAAGCTCATGGTGGCATTCTCTGGTGCAGGGGTTCTTAACCTTTTTGACCTCGGGGCCCAACTTTTCCAATACATTTTCCGCTCAAATGATAACACTGAGTATTTAATCGTATTCAATAAATATATCTAACCTACTTACAGTTTAAAACCTTATGAAATTCTATGAAAGCATGTGTTGATCACAAAGATGATTATTTATCTGACACACAAACCCTAGACCAGGGGTGGGCCAAACCTTCACCATACAAAGAGCCATTGAGCCCATTTCTATGGAAGTAGTATTCTCTCACATCAACTTATGTATATCTATATGATATTAATACATATGCATATATTAATAAATATACAAATACAAATACAAATGTTATATACAAATAAATAAGTAATTTGTATAAGTAAACAAATATTTTTAAATATATTTTGGACATTTGAAAATATATACAAATGAAATTTATAAATATAAAAATGGGACATACAAATAAAATAAGAATTTGTATAAATAAACGTGTATTTATAATTATATTTTTGAGATTGTAATATAAATATGCTTGATTTTGTATTTGTATTGAATTTGCATATGTGGATCGCTTTTTTGCTTTTGTGTTGATGAGACATTCCTACCACAAACCAGATGCACAAATAAATGTGACCTACACACTCCCCTGAACAACCAGCAGACGGCACTGCAGCCAGAGCGGTCTGGGTCACAGAGCATTATATGCATTATATGCAAAATGGCCAGAGTTCTCTGCACAAAAACAATCCACGTCTTTAGAGAGAGAACGCACAACGGGCCTGAGCTAGCTAATGTTAGGGTTGTATTAGCTAATGCTAATTTATCCAGTTAATCTGAAAGACAGTGCTAGCTGCTTTTTTTACTGTATTGTAGTAGAATTTCTGACCTTTGAACTATATTTCATGTCTGTCAAAAATGTACGCTCATTTAATTTCTCTTCTATTCTGTGCCATTGAATGGACCGGGTGAGGGACAAAGTTGAATATGAAGTCGTGCCAACCTGTCTACAGAATGTTTTGATTGTCTAAGTATGATTAAGGGATTCAAGGATGTTGCAAAACAAACATGTCGAAAACCACAAAACCGTGACGCACAAGGAAAACAGACTGACGCACGAAGAAACAGATAAAAATGGCCAGGAGACCAGGACTCGAGAGAGATTGCTTTTTTGTGTGTCCTCCGGAGGTCGTCTGTTTGTTTGCAGGGACAAAACAATCCAACTTATGCACTTTTGACTATGAGTAAATAAACTTGTTGTACTAAATTCACTTTTGTTGCTGTTTAAGCTTTGGACAATCCACTACAGAATCAATGCCGTTTAATGACCTTGTCTCGATGTAGATACTGATCTCTTATCAGTGCAATGTGTGTCAGTCAAATAATCCCAAAAGTCATGTCGTAATATGACCCTCCCTAGTGTGCCTCTGATTGGCTCGCCAGTGTCTGACCACGTCTGTGACCCAGACCGCTTTTGCTGCAGTGCCCACTGCTGGTTGTAGGTCACATTTATTTGTGCATCTGGTTTGTGGTAGGAATGTCTCATCGACGCTAAAGCAAAAAAGCGATTCACATAGGCAAATTCAATACAAATACAAATACAAAATCAAGCATATTTATATTCAAATCTCAAAAATATATTTACAAATACACGTTTATTAATACAAATTATTGATTTATTTGTATATCACATTAGTATTTGTATTTTTATATTTATTAATATATGCATTTGTATTAATATCATATTGATATATATATATATAAGTTGATGTGAGACAATTATACTTCCATACATTTCCCACCAAATAAATGTCACAGAGAGCCGCAAACTCTGTTTGATCCCTAAATTGACAATAACGCCATTTAGAGTTTCACTACACTTATGAAATAGCATTTATGAAATCAAACACTAGACAGAAAACGACTCACCAAGTTTATTTGCCCTGATCAGCTTTCCTCAGCGGTTCCAAAACTGCTATTTTTCGGACATCTCCAGCTGGTATTTTTTCGCAAATGCTGTGTGTTTGTTCTGGAAATGTTTTCAACATTTGATTTTGTTGTTGTTTGCTATTTTCTCCCCACATATTAAGCACACACTCGAACCAACCTCGTCAACAGTGAAGGCAAATGAATCTGTACATGAAGCATTAAATGTTGTATTTTCCATCAATTGCTAGCTAACCGGATGTTGACACACACACACACACACACACACACACACACACACACACACACACACACACACACACACACACACACACACACACACACACACACACACACACACACACACACACACACACACACACACACACACACACGGCAGGGGGCATTTGGGGCCTCGTTAACTCTTCCTACAACAAGTGGACCTCCTACGTGTATGCGTAGTATGTCACAAAAGTAAGTACAGTACTCTTACATTTGAGTATATCTTGTTGCTATAGAAAGTACACTTTGATGTACTTAGGAGTAGTCAGTGTACAGCAGTATAGATGTATAGATGGACATACAATCAATATTGTGTGAATATATGACAACACAAGTGAGTCGAAAGATAATTGTGTTAGTCTTCAGTTAAGGATGCGGCTAGTAATGCCATGGTCTAGGGATGCACGAGTGCTGCTGACACTGGATAGAGCTGTGGTTCATTTAGTGAAGGATGACTTTCAACATTTGCTTGGCAACAAAAGATGACACATAGGGGGTGTGACATACATTTCGATCAACAAAATATTAAATTACGTTTTATTTTTAAATTACAAGATCACAGAACTCTCCAAAATAACAACTGTAACATTAAAATAAACTAACTAAATAAAATAGAATCAATTACAATTAAATAGCCATTATTTAGTGGACATTTTGGTAACACTTTAGTATGGGGAACATATTCACTATTAATTAGTTGCTTATTAAAGTAACAAAAACTTAATTTAGAGTTATTTGGACAATAGGGGAACATATAAGGGTTAGGGTTAGGGTTACTAATAAGCAATAATTCTGAGGTTATTGAGGGAAGACTCTTAGTTAATGGCTTACTGGTTGTATAATAAGGCCACGCAGAATAAGGCATTAATAAGTACTTAATAATGACCAATTAGGAGCCAATATGTTACTAATTAGCATGTTAATAAGCAACTAATTAATGGTGAATATGTGTTCCCCATGCTAAAGTGTTACCGAAATTTTGTGTCAAACCTGCAGGTCAGAGGCGTCAAAGAGCCGCGGGTTGCAGACCCCTGCCCTAGGCTTACTGTAGGTCAGGCTGATTAGGAAAATACATTATAACCAAATATATGGCATAAAAAGGGACTCATAAATAACCAACGGAAAATGAATTCACATGCAATTATGTTGTGCTGAAATAAGTAAACTAAATTATTAATGAATATGTTTCTCAACTAAACTGTCAATAAAATTGCAAATAAAAATACAGCTTCTGCCTATGACTTTAGCTCCAGACATCTTCGGTTGCCATTACTGCCATATGTGATATAAAAGTGTATTACAACTGAGTACCGCTGCGGACCACAGCTAAAAAGCAGGGGGCATTCACGGACCCAAAATGGGCCGTGGCCTTATAGAAGGTGGGATAAAGATTCATATTCGTGCTCGGTGCTAAATTGCTGATCAGGTCAGTATATAGTATGTATGTCAGATGGGTGCGTGGATGCACATGAAACGGGTTACACCGAAACCAAAGCAGGGTCTCGCACTGGACGCCCTTTAAGGCGTTGGGCCAAAAAAAAACAACAACAACATGCCGCAATTTACAGGCCTCTGGCAACACATTTCTTCTTTATTCAGAGATAAGATGTGTCAACATCCAGCATGACAAAAAATTGTACAAAGTTCACAATTTATAAATGAAAATATCACCGCAACTTGTGATCTCACACATTTATAGCAAAATTAAAATGTCAACAAATCCATGCTGTGTCGTACAAAAATAAATCAAACTTCAGTTCCACAGAGAGCACGATAGTTTGTACAAAATCCAGTCTTTGTGAACCTTTCCAAATGAAACGGTGTAAATAAACTTGGATGATCTCCACAATATTTTCCTCAAAATGAAAAATTGTAACCATCTTTTTTTTGTGTTCACTTTTTCAGATGTCCTTATGTCAGAAGAGCAGTTTGTGCTTTAATAATCCCCCTTTTTCCCCCACTTGGACTGATAATGAGGATGAATCCAAAAAACTTGTACTAGCTATTTACTCTACTGAAGCGTCACTATATTGGCAAAGAAGCTGCAGACACGATGCTGTGGGAAAATGCAGTCATGGATGATGTCACCCGGAAGAGGATGACAAAGTTCATTCGATGAGATTCAGCTGCATTCGCTCCGGACAAGGCAAATTCTGCTGACTGGATTGTGTCACCACCCCAAAAAGGTCTTGTTTTGATTTTTTTCTTTCAAACCTTGAATTGATTGACTATACTTTATTCCTTTGTACAGTGATTAGATATAAAGTGCTGCTGGGGGACAACTTCATCATCCTAAACATAGCAAAAATGAACAATGCTTTTACACTCGCGTACAGTACGACTGCTATGATTATAGTCATCCTCTTCCCTGTTCTTCCTTTTTCCCCCCGTGGTACTAAATCCACACAGTGGCTCCAAACTGTTAGTTACTCCAATTCTGTGCCAAAGAGGTCACCTGGAAAATTGCACGCCGCCGTTTGTAAGGATAATATCTTCAAGGACAAGTGCAAATAGTGGACTGGCACATAAGTGGGGACAGTGACCCTGTAAGTCCCGCTGTCTATAAATACTCTTTACAAAAGCCTCCTTTTCGTCCCTCGGGTTACTGCTTTTTAGTTCTGTAAGAACATCAAAACATGGAAACGAAGGTGTCCCTGTGCAAAATCTTACAGAAAAAAAATGTCTTTCCTTTCACTTCCAGAACTCAATCAGGTTTCCTCTGCTTTTTAAAAACATTTCGTATTAAAAGATTTGTATAAAAATCAATATTTTACATTTTGTATTAAAAAGATTAGTTTTGCCTCGCTTTGCTTATAAACGAGAAATTGCATACATTTTTTTCCTTCCCCTTACAGATTGTATCTCGTAACTACAATAAAAAAAAAGCTTTTCATATTGCTGCGATATTCCAGCAAACAGGTCAGATTTGATATGCAAGGAAGGCTCTGTCATTGTCTTTACACAACGTTTGTGTTGGAGTGAATATATATATATATATATATATATATATATATATATATATATATATATATATATATATATATATATATATATATATATATATATATATATATATATATACACATATACATACACACATATATATATATATATATATATATATATATATATATATATATATATATACACACATATATATATATATATATATATATATATATATATATATATATATATATATATATATATATATATATATATATATATATATATATATATATACATACACACATATATATATATATATATATATATATACATACATATATATATATATATATATATATATATACACATATATATATATATATATATATATATATATATATATATATATATATATATATATATATATATATATATATATATATATATATATATATATATACACACACACACATATATATATATATATATATATATACACACTACCGTTCAAAAGTTTGGGGTCACATTGAAATGTCCTTATTTTTGAAGGAAAAGCACTGTACTTTTCAATGAAGATAACTTTAAACAAGTCTTAACTTTAAAGAAATAGACTCTATACATTGCTAATGTGGTAAATGACTATTCTAGCTGCAAATGTCTGGTTTTTGGTGCAATATCTACATAGGTGTATAGAGGCCCATTTCCAGCAACTATCACTCCAGTGTTCTAATGGTACAATGTGTTTGCTCATTGGCTCAGAAGGCTAATTGATGATTAGAAAACCCTTGTGCAATCATGTTCACACATCTGAAAACAGTTTAGCTCGTTACAGAAGCTACAAAACTGACGTTCCTTTGAGCAGATTGAGTTTCTGGAGCATCACATTTGTGGGGTCAATTAAACACTCAAAATGGCCAGAAAAAGACAACTTTCATCTGAAACTCGACAGTCTATTCTTGTTCTTAGAAATGAAGGCTATTCCACAAAATTGTTTGGGTGACCCCAAACTTTTGAACGGTAGTATATATATATATATATATATATTTATATATATATATATATATACACACATATATACATATATATATATACATATATATATATACATATACATACACATATATATATATATATATATATATATATATATATATATATATATATATATATATATATATATATATATATATATATATATATATATATATATATATTTATATATATATATAATTCAGGTCATTGTCGTCTCAAGCCATTGAATCCATCACAACTGGACTGGTCAAGACTGTAGTCTCAGCTGTCCTATATAGTCTGGAGAGGACGAGAGCTGCCCTATCCAGTTTCCCCTCTTGCCTGAGCAGGATTGTTTATTATTAGCTCTATCTTGATTCACCTTTTATTCGATTCCCCTCTCATCAGGCTCCATCAAATATTGCTCACAGAACTCTGGTCTGAGCTGTCCTATCTTGTCTTTGGGCACGTCCTAGTCTTTAAACATAAATGGATGAACCGTACTATAGTCTTAACTGTCCCATCTTGTCTTTGGGTTGATCTGATGAAGTTTTTACGGTTGAAAGTGGAAACTAGATAGGACAGCTCTAGTCTGAGCTGTTCAATCTCCCTTGCTCTCTTATTTGTTTACCCTCTCATCTGAGCAGGCTTCACCAGTTTATATCCAAAGAACAGTCACATTTAATATTTGAGCATAGTTTAATTAAACCTGCTCAGCTGTAGTCTGAGCTGTCCTAAGTAGCATTTAAACATAAATGGATGAAGCCTGCTCAGCTGCCCTATCTAGTCTTTAAGCATGAACTGATGAAGCATGTCTGGATGAGAGGGGAAACTAGATAGGACAGCAGAGACTAGAGCTGTACTACAGGTTTCCTCTCATTAGAGCAGGCTTCATCAGTTCATGCCCATGTAACTCTAGTCTGAGCTCTCCTATCTAGTCTGCGAGCATGAACTGATCTAAGCTGTTTTATCTAGTCTGGAGGAGAGTAGAGCTGCCCTATCTAGTCACCTTTCTCATTCATTTTCCATTTCATCCGAGCATGCCTAAAGAACACTAGTCAGAGCTATCTTATCTAGTCTTCAAGCATAAGTGGATGAATCTTGCTCAGCTCTAGCAGCCCTATCTAGTCCTTGGGCATGAACTGAGGAAGCCTGCCAGGACGAGAGGGGAAACTAGATAGGATAGCTCTAGTATGAGCTGTCCTATCTAGTCTTTTAGCATGAATTGATTGAATCTGCTTGGCTGTAGTCTGAGCTGTCCAGTCTAGCCTTTTGGCATGAACAGAATCAGCCTGCTTGGATAAAGTTAAAGTACCACTGATAGTCACACGCACACTAGGTGTGGTGAAGTTAACCTCTGCATTTGACCCATCCGGGGATGGATGAGGGGAGCAGTGAGCAGCAGCGGTGGCCGCGCCCGGGAATCATTTGGGTGATTTAACCCCCAATTCCAACCCTTGATGCTGAGTGCCAATCAGGGAGGTAATGGGTCCCATTTTTACAGTCTTTGGTATGACTCGGCCGGGGTTTGAACGCACAACCTTCCGATCTCAGGGCAGACACTCTAACCACAAGGCCACTGGTTAAGAGAGGAAACTAGATAGGAAAGCTGTAGTTCAGGACCCATCTAGTCTTTGAGCATGAATTGATTATACCTGCTAGGCTTTAGTCTGAGCTGTCCAAGTTAATCTTTGAGCATGGACCCCGAAAACGTGCTCAGCTTTAGTCTGAGTTGTCTTTCTAGCCTGGAGAAGAGTAGAGCGACCATATCTAGTCACCCCTCTTATTCTTTTTCCCTCCCAGGCTTCGTCAGTTAGTCAAAATAATTGTATTCGGAGCTGTCCTCTAGTCTTTAAGCATAATAAGATATAGTATGAGCTGTCCTGTCTAGTCTTTGAGCATGAATTATGAATTGATTAAAACTTGCTTGATTGTAGTCTAAGCTGTCCTGTCTAGTCTTTGGGCATGAACTGGTGAAGTCTGCTTGGATGAGAGGGGAAATTGATAAGAGAGGACAGCAACTATAGCTGTCCTATCTAGTCTTTAAACATGACCTGATGAATCCTGCTCTGATGACAGGCCAAACCTATTTCAAGACAACCTGAACAGTCCAGTTGTGCATTCAATAGCCTGAGAATGAGTTTGATATTTTTTGATGAGGTGCATGCCACCTTACATGCGCCGCACTGATTTGTTCCCATGGGAATTAATTTGCTCTCCTAAACAACGGGATTTCCACCATCGGGTTTCCGTGTAATGATGTTTACAATATAACTGCTCATACATACATTCATCCATACGTCCGGTCAGTTTCCTCTCCAAACTCATCTTCAGCACCAATGAAAAATTCCCCCATTTCAGCTACACATCTTTTTGTAGATTAAAAAGAAAACACAAACATTTTTCAAGCATTGTCAAAAAATAAAGTAATTTGCAAGCCAGTTCTTGCCCTTGAACTCTACAAGCAATACATAGAAGAAAACAAAGAAAATTTAAAACCACCCGTTGAGGTGAAACATTGTTATAGTTCCTCTTGTCATGTTTTTGTGTCCGTGTCGAGCTCAGCTTTTTGTTTTTGTCATCTAAAATGCTTTGTGGTCGAGCAATAAAAAGAACACATGTTCAGTTAGAATCAGCTTACTGTTCAGTAATATACACTAAAATGTGCATATGTGAGCAGCTAGAAACATTACATGGCGCAATGTCAGCTCATATGAAAACGTACAAAATGTCCTCAAAAACTATTTTGCTGCTTTACACTTGTATGTCCTTCCTTGAAGCAAGACCCCAAAAAGAAAAGGCGTTGTCTCAATGTCTCTCTCTAAGCATAATACCTCTGGGTTTCTTAAAGAATTCCGAATATATAACACTGTACATTATATGTAACTGCTCTGCATCAAGGAGATGAAACCTTCACTTGTGGACTCTGAGACGCCGCCCACACTTTGCATGGATAAACAGGAAGCTCCTTTGTCCAAAATAGTTACACTTGGATCCCTTGGACCGCCTGCTTGATGTTGTCCAACAAGGCTTTGTTTTCTGGACTGTGGTATTGGTCCTGGACATTGTACATGTCCGTTAGAGAGGTCACATAGGCATCAAAGTTCTGTTCGATTGGCTCCTGGGATATCCAAAAACACAACATGACACAATTAGAGGGAAAGATGCAAACAGACAAGTACATTTAACAACACATCTTTAATTGTTACATCATTAAAACTGTCTGTAGTTACAGTGGGCACTACTAGCGGTGTCCCAACCCGATATTGGGGAATTCGGATAATGGTTCGATATCAGCAAAAAAAGTATGGAATGATATTGCCTTGCATCTAAAATCTCCTATACAACAGTGTTAATTTTGACAGGAGTTTTTAATGTAGTCTTAGACATAATCATTTGATGACAATGTATAATTTGAAGTTGACAAATGGATTCCATAGTTTTAGTCAACAACATTTTTTTTTTTTTTAATCTTTTTATTTTTTTGTATCTTTTTTCATTTTTTTGTATCTTTTAAAAAAAATCTTGGTACCAATGTTTTTATGTTTTTGTATGTGTCATCTATGAATTTGCACTTAATGGGTTTGCTTGCAATTTCGTTGTACAATTCACAATGACAATAAAGATATTCTATTCTATTCTACACAACATTTAAGTTACAGTAAAATTGGTCGACTAGAATATAAAGTATAAAAGGTATGGCCTCTTTCAAGCTTATTTGAAAGCACTTTTATTTAGACTACCTGCAGATAAGTAGAATGATCTTATGGTCAGGAATCATGTAGTTAGTCGTTTTTTGCTCCAAAGGTCAATGCCAATAAATATACATCAGGCACTTTTTCTATTTTTTTCAATGCTACGTCTTTGCCAAAGCAGGTATCTCTATTTTATGCTGCAGCTGTCACATGTACTGTAATATTGTACATGGTAATTATTATATATTGTATATCTGATATAGACATCCATCCATCCATCCATCCATCCATCTTCTTCCGCTTATCCGAGGTCGGGTCGTGGGGGCAGCAGCCTAAGCAGGGAAGCCCAGACATTCCTCTCCCCAGCCACTTCGTCCAGCTCTTCCCGGGGGATCCCGAGGCGTTCCAAGGCCAGCCGGGAGACATAGTCTTCCCAACGTGTCCTGAGTCTTCCCCGTGGCCTACTACCGGTTGGACGTGCCCTAAACACCTCCCTAGGGAGGCGTTCGGGTGGCATCCTGACCAGATGCCCGAACCACCTCATCTGGCTCCTCTCGATGTGGAGAAGCAGCGGCTTTACTTTGAGCTCCCCCTGGATGGCAGAGCTTCTCGACCTATCTCTAAGGGAGAGCCCCGGCACCCGGCGGAGGAAACTCATTTCGGCCGCTTGTATCTGTGATCTTGTCCTTTCGGTCATAACCCAAAGCTCATGACCATAGGTGAGGATGGGAACGTAGATCGACCGGTAAATTGAGAGCTTTGCCTTCCGGCTCAGCTCCTTCTTCACCACAACGGTTCGATACAGCGTCCGCATTACTGAATACGCCGCACCAATCCGCCTGTTGATCTCACGATCCACTCTTCCCTCACTCGTGAACAAGACTCCGAGGTACTTGAACTCCTCCACTTGGGGCAGGGTCTCCTCCCCAAACCGGAGATGGCACTCCACCCTTTTCCGGGCGAGAACCATGGACTCGGACTTGGAGGTGCTGATTCTCATCCCAGTCGCTTCACACTCGGCTGCGAACCGATCCAGTGAGAGCTGAAGATCCTGACCAGATGAAGCCATCAGGACCACATCATCTGCAAAAAGCAGAGACCTAATCCTGCAGCCACCAAACCGGATCCCCTCAATGCCTTGACTGCGCCTAGAAATTCTGTCCATAAAAGTTATGAACAGAATCGGTGACAAAGGGCAGCCTTGGCGTAGTCCAACCCTCACTGGAAACGGGTCCGACTTACTGCCGGCAATGCGAACCAAGCTCTGACACTGATCGTACAGGGAGCGGACCACCACAATCAGACAGTCCGATAACCCATACTCTCTGAGCACTCCCCACAGAACTTCTCGAGGGACACGGTCCAAAATGCCTTCTCCATGTCCACAAAGCACATGTAGACTGGTTGGGAGAACTCCCATGCACCCTCAAGGACCCTGCCGAGAGTATAGAGCTGGTCCACAGTTCCACGACCAGGACGAAAACCACACTGTTCCTCCTGAATCCGAGGTTCGATTATCCGGCGTAGCCTCCTCTCCAGTACACCTGAATAAACCTTACCGGGAAGGCTGAGGAGTGTGATCCCCCGGTCTCCTTCTTAAAGAGAGGAACCACCACCCAGGTCTGCCAATCCAGAGGTACCGCCCCCGATGTCCACGAGATGCTGCAGAGTCTTGTCAACCAAGACAGCCCCATAGCATCCAGAGCCTTAAGGAACTCCGGGCGGCTCTCGTCCAACACCTGGGGCCTTGCCACCGAGGAGCTTTTTAACTACCTCAGCAACCTCAGCCCCAGAAATAGGAGAGCCAACCACAGATTCCCCAGGCACTGCTTCCTCATAGGAAGATGTGTTGGTGGGATTGAGGAGGTCTTCGAAGTATTCCCTCCACCGATCCACAACATCCGCAGTCGAGGTCAGCAAAACACCATCCGCACCATACACTGTGTTGACAGTGCACTGCTTCCCCTTCCTGAGGCGGCGGATTGTGGTCCAGAATCACTTCAAAGCCGTTTGGAAGTCGTTTTCCATGGCTTCCCTGAACTCCTCCCATGTCCGAGTTTTTGCCTCTGTGACCGCTGAAGCCGCACACCGCTTGGCCTGTCGGGACCTGTCCGCTGCCTCCGGAGTCCTATGAGCCAAAAGAACCAGATAGGACTCTTTCTTCAGCTTGACGGCATCCCTCACCGCCGGTGTCCACCAACGTGTTCTAGGATTACCGGCACGACAGGCACCAACTACCTTGTGGGCACAGCTACAATCAGCCGCCTTGACAATAGAGGTGTGGAACATGGTCCACTCGGACTCAATGTCCAGCACCTCCCTCGTGACATGTTCAAAGTTCTTCCGGAGGCGGGAATTGAAACTCTCTCTGACAGGAGACTCTGCCAGACATTCCCAGCAGACCCTCACAATGTGTTTGGGCCTGCCAGGTCTGTCCGGCATCCTCCCCCACCATCGCAGCCAACTCACCACCAGGTGGTGATCGGTAGAAAGCTCCGCCATTCTCTTCACCCGAGTGTCCAAAACATGAGGCTGCAAATCCGATGACACAACTACAAAGTCGATAATGGAACTGCGGCCTAGGGTGTCCTGGTGCCAAGTGCACATATGGACACCCTTATGTTTGAACATGGTGTTTGTTATGGACAATCTGTGACGAGCACAAAAGTCCAATAACAAAACACCACTCGGGTTCAGATCCGGGCGGCCATTCATGATCACGCCTCTCCAGGTTTCACTGTCGTTGCCAACATGAGCGTTGAAGTCCCCCAGTAGGACAAGGGAATCACCCAGGGGAGCACTTTCCAGTACTCCCTCGAGTGTAAAAGGTTGGGTACTCTGAACTGCTGTTTGGTGCGTAAGCACAAACAACAGTCAGGACCCGTCCCCCCACCCGAAGGCGGAGGGAGGCTACCCTCTCGTCCACTGAATTGAACTCCAACCTGCAGGCTTGGAGCCGGGGGACAACAAGAATTGCTACCCCAGCTCGTCGCCTCTCACTGCGTGCAATGCCAGTGTGGAAGAGAGTCCAGCCCCTCGCGAGAGAACTGGTTCCAGAGCTCTTGCTGTGTGTCGAAGTGAGTCCGACTATATCCAGCCGGAACTTTTCGACCTCGCGCACTAGCTCAGGCTCCTTCCCCCCAGCGAGGTGACTTTCCACGTCCCAAGAGCTAGCTTATGTAGCCGAGGATCAGACCGCCAAGTGCCCTGCCTTCGGCTGCCGCCCAGCTCACATTGCACCCGACCTCTTCGGCCCCTCCCATGAGTGGTGAGCTCATTGGAGGGGTGACCCACGTTGCCTCTTCGGGCTGTGCCCGGCAGGGACCCAGAGGGGGGGCCCAGGTGACCCGCTTCCGGGCGAGGGAAATCTGAGTCTTTGTTGTTGCATTCCCATAGAAGTCTTCGAGCTGCTCTTTGTCTGATCCCTTACCTAGGACCTGTTTGTCTTGAGAGACCCTACCAGGTGGCATGAAAGCCCCCGGACAACATAGCTCCTAGGATCATTGGGACACGCAAACTCCTCTACCACGGTAAGGTGGCAGCTCAGAGAGGAGTTGATATAGACATAATATAATATAATATATCAGTATATATAATATACTGTACATATATTATGTAAATATTACATATATATGTTATATTTTATATCGCTATATTTAGTCTATTTATACCTGCATTGTCCTTTCCATCCTTAAACTTTCCATCATTGTAACTGAGCTACTGTGTGAAACAAATTCCCTTGTGGATCATTAAAGTTTGTCTAAGTCTAAGTCTATCTGTGTGTGCTGTGAAACGGCGTTACGATGTATGCATCCATCGGGAATTTGTTTAGGAGCACAGGAGAACCGGAAGCAGCAAATACACACATAGGGTGAAACAATTTTTATCCATCCATCCATTTTCTACCACCCTGGTTCATTCATTTCTTTAATTATTGATATGATTATTTCAGGACTTGATGAATTATTTCATTACTTGATTAATTATTGCTATTTATTGTTTCCTAATCTAATTATGAAATTAATTAATAACATATTCATATCATTATTTAAAGATTAATGTATTTATTTATTATTGGCCCCGTTGGTACTCCATAGACAAGGTCCAAATGGGACAAAATGAAAAACAATTTTTTTTAAAAATAAATACTTAAGTGTTATTAATTAATGAAGTCAATACATTTTTCATGAAATAATTAAATCAACAATTAATTAAATGATTATGTGATCTGTAGTAGTTGTTCCGTTTTTCCGTGTTGAAAAAGACTTGATGCCGTAATTGCTGCCAAAGTTGCATCACCAAAGTATTGAGCAGAGGATAAGAATACTTACCGGTATGTACAAAAGTACATGTGATTTTTATATTTTTCATATATATTCAACATTTAAATACACATTTTCACATTGTCATTAAGGGCTAGTGTAGAATTTTTTGGATGCACTGTACGTAATAAGTGTCCTTAATTGAACCATAATACCAAACTGAACCAAAATATTGTCTAAAACACAACATGTTTCAATATAAACAAGTGTGACATAATTACAGTTGAATATTACTTACAAATACAAAGTCTCCAAGTCAGATGTGTATTAGAAAAAATAGGTGTCGCCAAAAAACAAACTACCACTCCACTTGAAATTTAGTGACAGCATAAGTCTGTCATATAAAAGTGTTTAAGTGTACAAAATATAAAAAGTATTTACAATAATTCATGCTGATATCATAACACATTCATATCGGTATTGGTCAATACACAATAAATCAACCTTGAATGTGCCAGTATAGTCTTCTGTTGAGCCCTACAAAATGTTTATACTACAAGTATTGTACTTATTAGACACTTGCTGTTTGATTGTAACATACATCTTAGTTCTAGTCTTCATCATTACCAAATTTGGAGGTGTTGAAATTGCCATGTAAAATCAATAATGCTAATTAATAGCATGTATATGGCAAATCCAGTGTAAATTGGCATCAAACACGCACATTTTGGAAAAGTGGAGCGTTACTTTACATTTGAGTGTTTTCTATCAGGCATACTTGCTTTGTTGGCATGAAAAAATTGCAACATTACGTCGAGGCAGTTTGGCTGAGTCCTCCCTGATTGCTGCTTGAGTGCTTGTTTACATGATAAATGTTTGAGCCGGCCGAGTCTGCAACTGGACATGCTGGCACAAGCAACAAAGGTATTTAATTACGGCACCGTTTGCTTTCAAGTGAATTGATACCTGGTAGTACCGACGAAATTCGGTCGATGTCGATAACAGCAGCGAATTCGCTACCCATCTCTACTTCTTGATGCATTCAAACACCATATCATATTTCAGTGCTCAGACTTTTCTGTATGAATTTTATAGATGGAAAGTTCTGTTAAAAATAAAATAATTACGGCTTACTTGCTGGTGGAGCTGTAGGCAGCTGTTAGTCCTAAGAAGAGGCTCTTTGTGTGCCAGTGGTTTCTGTAGAAAGAACAAACAAATATTTCCATAAGTCTAAACAAGTGCCATTTATACTTTACAAAGGTAAATATTGTACTAATGCATAAAGCGTTTAGAAGTTTTAGTCTGTCACTCACATTCACAATTATTTTCACAACTTTGTGTAAAAAATAATGGACTGTTCTGTTAATATTCCTCACCCTTGTTTATTGAACAAGCATAAACAAACCCAATATAGGTCCAGATATGCCGAGCAGTTAAATGCATATCAGATATAAAAAATACCCAGATCCTAGCTTTGTGGTATTGGTGACAAAGTAAATAGTAGTATAGTAAGAGTATCATGTAAACTAATGTACAGGATAACTACAATGAATACATTTGCTGAGCAGCTAGAATGTTTTCCCTGTTTTGTGCTTGGTTCTTGTGCTCTAACACACATTTTTTAAAAAGTGCAGTTTCTGTTGAGCTCAAAGTTTCTTTTAGTCCAATAACTTGTTGTGATATCACCCAATGATCATTTTAAATTGTAACACCTGCTAAAATGAAGTTATAGACTAAATTGTAACCTGTAATACAGTGTCAGAGAATCATAATAATATGGTCATTAACTCAAACACAGATATTTTGCAAACATTATATAGTTGACCCTTCCCACAAAGCACTTTAAATTTGCGGATCTTTTTCCCTGTGTGTCCAAACTTTTGGCCTGTGCTGTATATATATATATATATATATATATATATATATATATATATATATATATATATATATATATATATATATATATATATATATATATATATATATACAAAAGGTCACATTGAGCATGAAAAGTAGAACTAAAAAGTGGTTAGCTCCCATAAGGCTTTGCGGTGCTGAATAAAAAGGTTGTTTAGAAAGATCATTTGACTAAACTTTTGGCCTGTGCTATATATATATATATATATATACTTAACTTTTGGCCTGTGCTGTATATATATATATATATATATATATATATATATATATATATATATATATATATATATATATATATATATATATATATATATATATATATATATATATATATATATATATATATATATATATATATATATATATACAGCACAGGCCAAAAGTTAAGTATATATATATATATATATATAGCACAGGCCAAAAGTTTAGTCAAATGATCTTTCTAAACAACCTTTTATATATATATATATATATATATATATATATATATATATATATATATATATATATATATATATATATATATACAGCACAGGCCAAAAGTGTGCTATATATATATATATATATATATATATATATATATATATATATATACAGCACAGGCCAAAAGTTAAGTATATATATATATATATATATAGCACAGGCCAAAAGTTTGGACACACCTTATCTTCATTCAATGCTTTTTCTTTATTTTCATGACTATTCACATTTTAGATTGTCACAGAAGGCATCAAAACTATGAATGAACACATGTGGAGTTATGCACTTAACAAAAAAGGTGATATAACTGAAAAATTTGTATTCTATTTTTTTTCCAAAATAGCCACCCTTTGCTTTGATACTGCTTTGCACAATCTTGGCTTTCTCTAGATGAGCTTCAAGCACACCTGTGAAGTGAACAACATTTCAGGTGACTACCTCTTGAAGCTCATCGAGAGAATGCCAAGAGTGTGCCAAAAAAATAATCAGAGCAAAGAGTGGCTATTTTGAAGAAACCAGAATATAAAACATGTTTTCAGTTATTTAACTTTTTTTGTTAAGTACATAACTTCACATGTGTTCATTTATAGTTTTGAAGCCTTCAGTGACAATCTACAATGTAAATAGTCATGAAAATAAAGAAAACACATTGAAAGAGAAGGTGTGTCCAAACTTTTGGCCTTTACTGTATATATATATATATATATATATATATATATATATATATATATATATATATATATATATATATATATATATATATATACACAGTATATATATACATACACTGTATATATATATATATATATATATATATATATATATATATATATATATATATATATATATATACACAGTATATATATACATACACTGTATATAGAAATATATACTGTGTGCATATATACAGAATATACATATATATATGTACAGTATATATACATATATATATATACACATATATATACACACACACACACACACACATATATATATATATATATATATATATATATATATATATATATATATATATATATATATATATATATATAAATACGGTAGTGCATTCAAGTAAAACATTTTTTTTTAAATGTTCTTGGATGACATTCTGACAATAAAATTGCATTTATGTCCAAATATTGGGGTCTTTTTTTATTCCATTTAAATTATGCATGCGATTAATAACCTAAGATAACTCATGATTGATACAAATTAAAAAGTGTGATTAATTCAATTAAAAAATGTCATCGTTTGCCAGCCCTACTTATTTTATGCTAACATGATGCTTTTTTCAGTTCTCATGGTGGCCTCTCCTGACTGCACGTCACAGTTAAGTATACCCATGTAGTAGATTAGAACGTTGATGGATAATATATAATAATAAGCACAATAAAAGGGAGGACTAAAATATGATATATACGATACATATGAGATAATGTATGTTTTTCTCTCAGCATTCGCACAATCATGCCTCACATCTGTGCCACAGTCCATGTGTGCGTAAACACGCAATGACTATGAACTGCTACTGTCTAGCTTGCTGCTCCTTGGGGCCCTTACCATATGGGGGAGCTGGGCATTAGCTAAACTGTTAACCAGTGACTGGCTGAGGTTGGCCAGCTCATGCAGGAGAGAGTCATTTTGCTGTTCAATCACCTTGTTTTCCTCCTCCATGGACTTCAAGTTGGACTCCATGGTTGTGATCTGAGGGGTTAGAATGTTCAGAGATGACTTTGGCATTATAAGGATGTACATCACGGCCAGTCGACGTGTTACCTGCGTTCTGAGTTTGATCATGTCCGCTTCCACTTGTGAATTGGATTCACTTAAATCTTTGATTTCTTCATCCAGCTGTTTGAGCTCCTCCTCATGATCCAAGCCTGCAAGTCACAAGTCACAAGTAAGCCTAGTGCATCGCTAAGATTAGATTTATTAGCGATCATTAAAATGACATAATAAAACGCTGCAGCCATGAATTATGAAGGACATTGTGAGTCTGTGAAATATTTGACACAGATCATTTTAGGCAATTAAAAAGAAGAAAGAATCTCACAGACAACTTTGCTCTTATGATCTTTGATATATGGACTTCTACAGTTCACCAAAAACTTAATGAAGTTAATCGGTCCTTAAAAGGTTAGTTGATTTACACAAACGTTTCCATCGTCCATGTTGTGTAAGTAAGTGCAGCCGGAAATTACCGTTGCTGCCGCGCTGCTGCTTTATTGTGAGCATGTCCACTCCAGAGAGCCTCGCTTTCCTCATGGCGGAAGTGGCACGCGGACAGCCTGACAGACTGGAAGAAGCAGTTAGAAATGCCTTAGAAATAGGGTTTAAAAGGAAAAAAAATGTGTGGAACATTATGGAAAATGTGTGTTTTATAGTTTTACTATTTTGGATGGTTATTTGTATTGTTTCCTAAGGATGATATTGCCACGGACGATACACAAAAATAACTGTATATTTTCATAAAAAGTCGTAATGGATTCAACCAAGCTTATCATATCCTGGTCTTTCCTTCTAAAAATGGGCCATCTTGTATGTTAAGGCAGTTTTTTACATAAAAAAAAAAAAAAAAAAAAAAAAAGAGTACTTCATATTAGTCAAAACCCACATTTATGGTTGTATGGCTAATTATTGGGTGAAATACGGTGCGCTACGCTTGTTTTAGTAAAATGATGTGTGCTGCCTTCTGTATCATTAAAGTAATTGTATATTTTAATATATTTGGATAACATTTTTAATATATTTATTAATATTATAATAATAATTGATTTTAATATATTTTTTTCTGTATAGTTGATCTAGTTGTAGATTTTGTTAAATTTTAATAATAATTGTAATGTATTTAATAATATTTTAATATTAATCTCATCGTACATTTTAATATATTTCAATAATCATTTTGATACATTTAATCATATTTTGATAATAATTTGTATATCTTACTTTTAGTATCATTCAATATCTTAATAATCATTAAGTAAAGCTGTATGTTTTGTCATATTTTACCAATATTGTTATTATTTGTTCATTTATTTACAGTACAGGCCAAAAGTTTGGACACACCTTCTCATTCAATGTGTTTTCTTTATTTTCATGACTATTTACATTGTAGATTGACACTGAAGGCATCAAAACTATGAATGTGCAATTATGTACTTAACAAAAAAGGTGAAATAATTGAAAACATGTTTTATATTCTAGTTTCTTCAAAATAGCCACCCTTTGCTCTGATTACTGTTTTGCACACTCTTGGCATTCTCTTTATGAGCTTCAAAGGGTTTTCCCTTCACTGATGTCATAGTTTTGATGCCTTCAGTGACAATCTACAAAGTAAATAGTCATGAAAATTAAGAAAACGCATTGAACTGAGAAGATGTGTCCAAACTTTTGGCCTGTACTGTATATTATTTATTTTAATACTCAATCTCGCTTAAATGTTAATGTATTTTGACAAAAATGTTATTATTTAATAATATCTAATACTCATTAATCTAGCTGTACATTTTTACCACACTGAATTAGCAATATATATATTTATTCTTGCGATGGATGTTTTTAGTCATGTATTGCATAATAATGAGATGTTAATTATGCTATTTATAGTACAGTTCTTGTCTTCGATTAGTTTGTATCCCACAATATGCTCCGCCAGTCGGCATACATCAGCAAAATAATCTACATAAAGACAAATTAAAAGTATCCGCCGGTACCTCCGGTGTGTCAGAAAGCTGCCGCTGACGTGACCCGAGCCGTCGCAGCCCGGCGTGGGACATGACATCCCCTCCGTCTTGCCGGACTTCCATGTGAACTGGATGCCGTTTAGGTAGCCATCTTTTTGTCTCTTTGCTGCTATTGGGCATCCCGATGCACTTCTGTGTGACGCGTACTTCCCTGTCACGTGACCTTGGCCATCACAACCAGGAACAGGACACCTGAATTAGGAGTCAAACATGGGAAGACATATGCTTAATATTTTTATTTGAATTCACATTTATTGATTTATTAGCTGGCACTAGTAAAAACACTGTCTGGTTTGCACATGCATGCTCAGGAGAAATATAATCTTAGAGAACATTTTAATTTAAAACATTTGTACGCACGTACAACACTTAAGACCTTCAGTATATCAGTATGTGGAATTAAATTATGGAATGGATTAAGCAAAGAAATCAAACAATGTACTAATATGATTCACTTTAAGAAACTCTTCCAACCTAAAGTGTTTACAAAGTACAAAGAAGAAGAACCATGATAAACATTCTGATTTTATCCATTCATTTTCTAGATAATCTTACTTATCTCACCATATGAAATATAACTTACTTCACTAATTATTATTTATTTATTTTTTATTGTTATTACTTATGGAGTATATTGGGAATAAATTGAGAACAGGAAGTGAACAAAAGTGTTAGCAACTGCTATGTAAAGGTAAAGGGGTACAGGATTAAATAAGCTCTGCTTCTTCCTACTCCTTTTCGAACATGTTGAATAGAGAAACTGGAAATTGTGATGTATCATGTTGTATGCATGCATGTTCCAAATAAACACAAACTCAACTCAACTCAACTCAGATAGGCTGTGACCAGTTCAAGTCAGTTTAGTTAGAATTTTTAATAACTAGCAACATTTAACACCTTGGAGTGTTCAGTTTGATTATCAGCGATTTATAAAATCAAACACTAGTAGTATGAGACACCGAAGTGTGGACACAAAAAGCCAATGTTTGCATGTTTGTGATGCTTAATTTCCCTCATATAGTACATTGCACTTTGTTATCTTAACAAAGATGTTATACAATCACCCACTGACATTTTGCACAGAAAGCAGCTAAAGCCAAAATAAATGAGGCACAGATTAATGCCCAACACACATATAATAGATTATGGTGATGATAATTTCAGGCTACAAGAAGCATAATTTGTGTCTTTAAATGCAAACAAATTGGTCTAAGATCAACTTAAAGAGCTTCGAAGATGTATATAGACAATTTGTCTGCAATTGGAAGTTTAGTGTGGTATTGTATTTTTAATTACCTTTACTTTAATGAAAAGTGAGTCATTTGACTCTTGATACCGCGGGATGATTGATTTCATCTTATAAAGCAGCGGATCTATGCAAGTGTAGACTACATTAGCTAGTGGATCATTTTGAAGCAAATCATTGTGACAGCAAATTATTATGCTCAACTCTTGACACAGTATTTTTAATTAAAGACTGCAGATTTTGGCAGGGTCTGCTCTGTTTTTTTCCAACAGGGAATTTAAAGTAATGAAAGTATGCCTGTACTTTTTTTTTTTTTTTTTTTTTTAAATCGTCATCCCTTTCTTATGAAGGTGTAGTCTCATAACACATATAGGAAGAAACTGCTCTTTTTTCTTTTAAAAGAAGAAGTGATTTCAGTTTTGTGAAAAACACTTCAAATGTGAATGCTTTGCTCAGATATTTTACAAGTGCTTCAATAACTACTTGTCTGCTTCAATCATAGAACTATGTAGAAAAAGAGAGTCTGAATATCGTCGCGTTGGACATTTAATGCATTAATACAAAACATGAAAAAAAAACAATGATTCTCTTCATTTTAGTGGCATGTGTAAATTCATTGCACTGATTATGCAATGTGTTGCATGTTAAAGTCCATCCATCCATCTATTTTCTACCGCTTGTCCCTTTCGGGGTCGCGGGGGGTCCCTGGAGCCTATCTCAGTCATACAGTATATCTGTGTTATCTGTGGGGGGGAAGAGATTCTCTATTAATGTATTTTCAGCGCTCATTTGGCGCCCTCCACAGGCGGGTTATGGCACCCTCAATACTACTCACATGAAATGGATTTAACCAAAACAAGTTCGATTGGCAACACTAAATTGGCCCTAGTGTGTGAATGTGAGTGTGAATGTTGTCTGTCTGTCTGTGTTGGCCCTGTGATGAGCTGGCGACTTGTCCAGGGTGTACCCCGCCTTCCGCTCGATTGCAGCTGAGATAGGCTCCAGCAGCCCCCGCCACCCCAAAAGGGACAAGCGGTAGCAAATGGATGGATGAAGTTCTATAAATCTCAAACATAATGCGGCAAACTAGAGTTGTACACGAAAGGCAACTTTGCAGATAGCAGCTTATTACTTTGGCACCCAGATAGCACAAAAGCACAGGCGCATAGGGCTGGGTAACAATTTCAATACTTTTGTATGCACGGAGCGAATTATATCGCTACTACGGGGTATCCGTAGTATTTCGACGACTTTGTTGCAAGTGACGCCATGACCGCTTGTAGACTCAACACTGGCCCAAGCACTTGGCAGGCAAATAGGCGTAGAAAATGGTCAAAAGTCCACTTCTCAATATGCGCCAGCTTGATGCTAATTTACATCGGATATGCCACAGACTTGCCACTGATTAGAATTTGCGATTTGACATGGCCATTCCAGCACCTCTAAATTTGGTTATGAAAACTGCAACTCAGATGCATGTTACAATCAAACAGCTGGTGTGTAATAAGTACAATAGTAAGGGCCTGCTCAACTAAAAGTTCTTTTAAGTGAGCAATTAAGGAGTGCAATCCGTGTAGCAGAGGTGTGGACTCGAGTCACATGACTTGGACTCAAGACAGACTCGTGTCATGAATTTGATGACTTTAGACTCGCCTTGACAAAATGTAAAGAGACTTGCAACTAGACTTATGACTTGTGACTTCACTTGGACTTGAGCCTTTTGACTTGACATGACTTGCTACTTTCCCCAAAACCCAACAATTAAAAAGTTATTCAGGAGCGCTCCGTATCTTTCATTTTGTACGTGTCTGTCTATCAGCGTGTGTGCTGCCTTCAGCGTGTGTGCTCTCAGTACAACAGCCATTCAAATTAGATCTACGTTGCTTTCATCCCACAGCATTCATCCAATCAAATTGCAGGACAACCAACGAAGAAGAGTTGTCAAAACGCGCCAGTGAGAATAATTATGCCAAAGTTGGTTTCGTTCGCGTCTAAAAACTACGACTTGGTCAACAAAAAACAAATTGCAGTATGCTAAACATGCAGTTCGAATATTACAGACGGAGACGCAACAACTTCCAACTTCGTTCGACATTTGAAGATGCACAAAGAAGGGTACGTTTTGAATGTAAGCTAACGTTTATTGGCTTAGTAACGTAACTTTTATTTGCTGTGTAGTTAAATCAGTGAGGCTGTGAACTCACTGCTAATGCTATAACCATAGACATCTTATAAGGAGACGCAGCATGGAGTGCTACTGCCTACTGACGCTGATGAGACGCGGGGCCGCCATCTTGGAGTAGTGATCCGCTCCACTTAGTGCAATTCATTTGGCAGGAGCAATGAACTGTCAACACATTTAATTCATTTTACCTCACTGAATACCACTGATTTTCACACACTTTTTTATCATACGTGTAGCTATGATAAAGGACACATGTTTTGGCGTGTTTTATTATTCATAGTTTGCTTAACAGTAATAGAATATTCTTCTATGCTATAAGTGACCAGACGTCCCAGATCAAAACTGGGAATATAATCCCAGAGAAGGGGGGAAAAAAACGGTCAGCTATATTTAAGTTGAAGAAACAGTATGATTAGGTTATATATACACATGCGTATATCCTACATAAACAATGTATGAATACATTAGATATCTATATATCTTAGGGACCTATAGACTGTATATCTGTTGCTGCAGCAGCAGAGAGTTTATTCTGTCTTGACACTTTGTATTGATATTTTGTATTACATTCTTCCCTTAAATGATAATGTGTACAGTGATTGTTTTATATGTATTTTTTATGTATGTCGCTTTGGATAAAAGCGTCTGCCAAATACTTAAACATAAACATATATAAACACCTGAAAGTCTTTATATCAGTTAAAACCACCAATCTGTTTCGCTGGATTCAGAATAAAACCAAATTCTGTCTTACTAACAATTATGTTAGTATTTGAATATTGTTACTTGAAGACTTACTCCTGGTTACAATTATACTGTTAAGAAAGTATTGTCTTATATTTTGCCTAAAATGAGAATGCATCATAATCAGTGGCGGCTGGTGAATTTTGTTTTAGGTGGTGCTGAAAGTTTGTAAACCAAACCCCTGTAGGGCAGTCATCCTCCCCCAGAAGATTTCTTTGTGATTTTCACATCCAAATATTGAAGATCTTTGCTCCTTCTCAACTCTGTGGTAATATTATTTTCACAAAATACAACCAATAGTACGTTAATGTTAAATCTTAGTTGTGAAAAGTAATCCCCCGATTCCTATTTTCAACAGTCCGCTCATTTGAGCAGGAAAACGCCGAACACCAGCCCGTCATCTTTGTTTTCTGCCTGTCAACTGTCAGTTTAGGCTGCTCGCCGGCTCCTCATCACCACTTCAAGATGGCGGCCAAATTGCTCGGGTCACAGCAGCCAATGCTGCGTCTACTTATAAGATGTCTATGGTTATAACGTCATTGCAAACACGGCAATCTGTTGCATCCACTGCAGTTCGCTACCTTATTCATACTTTTTGTCAAGTGATTTTTTTTAAGCAGAGTTGCATGAGTTACCTACACTTAACGTTACATTAGTCCATGTATCACACACTGTAACGTAACGTTAGACGGCGGTCAGCAGCACCGCATATTTTAGCCACCTACAAAAAGACAAACATAGTCAAATAAAGGTCAGTTAAAATGTATACTATATTAAGAATATGTGTACATATTGCATAGGGCCCTGACATCTAAAAAGTACAACTCTGTTCATTGTTATGTTCATGTATTTGTTATGTTTTTCATGTGTACGCACACATAAACACACATACAGTATGAGATGAGATCAATGAGATAAGGTAAGAACAGGATAGAAACTGCTGTGGAACTAGTTACAATGCAATATGCCATGGAAATACAATGTTAACACTTTTGTGCAAATAAGTACAGTTGCACTTGTTATTTCAAATGTGTTTATTCTGTAAAGGAATGAGTTAAATGTTTAAAATGACTGGTTAATAGTGCTATTATGAAGTGCAATGTCAGCACTATTTTTTCCCCTGCAATTTCAAATGCACTTGTTTTAATAAATAAATACAGCGTTTAAAAAACATACACAATCTGTGTAAATATATTAGTCTGTGGTTAAAAGGACTTGAAAGGACTCGAAACTCAAAAAACTTGAGACTTTGCAGTCTTGACTTTGGACTTGACTCGGGACTTGCCTGTCTTGACTCGGGACTTGAGGGCAAAGACTTGAGACTTACTTGTCACTTGCAAAACAATGACTTGGTCCCACCTCTGCCATGTAGTGTGTATGTCTTCATGAATATGTAAAATATATGCTTATTATCAGAACACCCACAACAGTGGCAGAAGATGCAAACACAAATATTCAGCACGCCCAAAGTCATTTATCAAGACTAAAATTGGTACTGTTGAGTAACGGTATGGATTCCCTGGTACCAGTATCGTTCACACTGGAAAGGTACCCATCTCTACATGAGCACACCTCCTTGTGGTTAGAGTGTCCGCCCTGAGATCGGTAGGTCGTGAGTTCAAACCCCGGCCGAGTCATACCAAAGACTATAAAAATGGGACCCATTACCTCCCTGCTTGGCACTTAGCATCAAGGGTTAGAATTGGGGGTTAAATCACCAAAATGATCCCTGAGCGCGGCCACCGCTGCTGCTCACTGCTCCCCTCCCCTCCCAGGGGGTGGAACAAGGGGATGGGTCAAATGCAGAGGTTGATTTCACCACACCTAGTGTGTGTGTGACTATCAGTGGTACTTTAACTTTAACTTTAACTTAACACGCTACTATGTTATTTTCACTATGGACAAATAACCAAAACGGGTGAATTGTGAGTCAATATGATACAGTGGACTGCTAGTTGAGTTGTGGGTAGGGAAGCCAAAGATAAAATTATGGAGATACAGTATGTCATCACTTTATGTATATCATACTATGGAGCGGATGTTATAAAATAAGCCAACGACATAATGAATGTGAATTAAGTGGTGGTAAAGTACATTTCAATGTCAGCTAATCATAGTGGCAGTAACACTTGTACAGTAATACATCACCCCCAGAATCCACCAGAACATTTACTTTGAGAACGGCCCAAGTGTGTTGTTTGTGTTCTGCGCCACCACAAAAATCAATTTAGCTGCAGGAGGAGCTCCGAGAGCCCACCGAGGGATTTAGGTAACGTTCCAATCAATCTCTCCCTGCCTCTCATGCTTGCCACTCACTCTCTTCCCTCCTTGTGGCTCTGCAGGAGATCACCAGAGACTGCAGAATCGCAGCTGCAACTTAATGTCTTCTCAAGTTGGCTTTATCTTTGCATCCATGAGCGCACATCCAAGACCAATCGACTGTTTTTTTTCTCCTTTGTAATGGGAAAAGTCAAATGCGTATTTTAAGAGGGTCCTTTGCTCACCTGATTGGCTCTTGGTCCTCCTTGTTCTCTTTACTGTGGATGATCTTTATTCCACTTTTCCTGGCACGCGGACAACCTGAGAGACTGCACATCAATTGTTACAGGTGTTACAAAGATCAAGAAGTAGGCCACATTTGGATCTACTGTATATTTCGATAAAAGTGGACCAAGTAGTTGATATATATTTTGTGATGCAAACTGTACCTTCTGTGAGAGGCGTAGTTGCCAGTGATATGTCCCGAACCATCGCACCCTGGTGTCGGGCACCTGGGGCAGAAAACACAACAAGGGCTCAGGGTCTAGTATCTTCATGAGAATAGACCCAAAAGGTAAAAACAACAAGGCATTCGGATTGTGATTGTACATATATATTCAAAATATTTCTTTATTTCTTATATATTAAATGTGATTACAGTTTCATAAATCAGAGTACAAAGTAATATGTGAATATTTTGTTTACAGTTTAAAATATGTACTACCAAAGTAATTGATAACATTTCTGTGTTCACTAGTATTTTATAGTAATTAATTATTTTCAACACAAGAATTTTGTCTTAATATACAGTATATATATATATATATATTTTTAAAGTCTTCTTACAAAAAAATAATAATCTAAATGGTTTTAGTATTCTTATATTTTTGGTATGCAGACACCCCTAATAGCAGTAGTAATTATCTAATATAATGGTCAAATATTACTACAGCATATTAAAAAAGGTAAAAATTAATCTGAAGCAAAAAAAAAAATCAGAAAAACATACAAACACAAGTCATCTTCAAGCCTTACTTGAGCTCTTGCGCGTTGTTGGCCAGCATACTCCGAATACTTTTATCAGCTAATGGACAACCTGAGAGGCTGAAAAATATACCCCAACATTAGCAAAAAAACAATAACAATTATACAGTAAGAATCTCCAACAATTGTAGCATAAGTCACACAAACTGAAAAAAATTTGAAAATGCAAAAAGGGACAAGCGGTAGAAAATGGATGGATGGATGGATTTGCAAGGGAAGCTGACTCCAAACTAAATCTAGCTTGTGTTACTGTATCGTACTTGTACTCATGTGAATGCACCCAATTCATATCTAAAATACTGTAGTAAGTTGACATATGGTATACAGTAGATGCCTACTATTCGCAATAGCGCAAATAACAACGTTAAGGGTACCCCCTTTTTGATACTCAAACCCTTATGACTCTCACATTTATCAAACACATTTTAAATTCAGCAACCATTTGTGCGTAACTGTGCCAGTTTGCACTTACATTCCAAATGTGCTAAATATAGACACAAAACAGTGGTGCAAAACAGTTTCGGGCTTGATAAATCCCATTGAGAGTGCTATATGATTATACATGCATGTCCCCCAAGTATTGTGGGCGTCCTAATAATAAGCATATAGTCTGCATATACATACATGAAGACTCTAATCTGCTCATCTAAGAGAGACAATCGCATGCGCACAAGCTTGGTCGATCAGCTTTTTGTGCGCTATCAGGTTTAGCAGATCAGGCCTATACAGTATCGTATTTACAAATCATGCAGTTACACGACAGTATGTCTTGTCAAAGCATATAACAGCTAGAAAATGTTGAGTGAATTGACTTCATAGAAAATGCATGGAAGGATATCTGTTTTCCCCCAGCAGTATAGCGCCATCAAAATAATTTCTATTCACGATAGCGCCATCAAAATAATTTCTATTCAAGGTACCATAAAAAACCTGACTTCATTACAATTAAAAGCAGAGAAAATCGGGGTCTCCATAGCTGAACAGGCAGGGATCTACTATGGTATGTTAGTGGTGGGAATGTTCAGGCGCCTTACATTTTGATTACAATTCAGAGGCTACGATTCAATTATATATCTGTTTATTGCTGCATTTTTAATTCTTATATTGTATAATAATATCATTATATATTCACCGTAAGCACCCAACTCAAAGAAGTGTGTAAAATCTACCCAATCATATCTATTGCTCACATTGCTGTCATATTATTTTCTCTAGTCAAATACACTTATCCTATTGTCGTTTCACTACGTCACATTCAAGCCATCTTAGCGGTTAGCGTGGGTTCTCATCTCCTCCTCCTGCTGTGTTTTTCTTTGTGTGTGTCAGTGGTAGTTCCACGTTTCAGAACCGTCTAAATTACTTGATTTAACATATTTAAATAATCTAAATTTGGATGTTTGTCCGTCGATTCTAAATAATCTATGTCCCAATCGTGATGCATCTGGAAATGAATAATTTCTCTCACCTCCGTCACCGTGGTATGTTATGACTACTTTATTAAAAAAAATATGGCTGACAAGATGAAAGATCAAGAGTACTTTCCAGAATGCAAAACAGCCAATCTGCTTAAATCTTCTTCTTCTACGTGATAAATAGCTATTGCGAGCTGCAACTAGCCCTTTAATCTTTAATTGCTACACCTTCTAAATAGTTGGGCTATTATTATTGTTAATTGTTATTATATTACCATATATTATAGCATTATTAAAATAAGAGCGAGACTAACGTTTGACAGCATAGTCAAGGTAAACTGAAAACAATTATTAGAAGTCGACTTGTAGGATCCACCAGGGAAAAACAAAGTCACACCTTCGATGTGAGGCGAAATTGCTTGTTAAGTGGCAAAAGGAGAAATACACAGATTTATGAGCCCAAAAGGAAGGAGAAAGAACATGTAAATATCACAGAAAGAGGGGTTGATTGAGGCCATGTCTACACTAAGTTGTTTAACCGCTTATACGAATAATTATTTAGCCTAAGACCCGTTTTAGCTACATTAAACCAGGTCTTCGGACAAATTTTTACACGGGTAAGTGCGCCGTGTATTTCTTGAATCTCCGGCACTTAGCTTTGTATGGACTCGTTGATCGTTTACAAAGTGAGTTCGGAGAGGAAGTGACGCCAGAAAGACCGCGGCCACACCTGGAAGTGACGTCAGAAAGAACGCGCCACATCCAGCTTCATAATAAAGCGGTTTCGTAACTCGGAGGTAAACACTGGAAATATGGAGGCGAGTCATCCAGACATGTCATGTTTCTCATTCTTCTACGTGTACTTGTGGAAATCACACATTAATACCTTTTTGGGATACTACACTTCTCAGACGGCAAGAGAACTTTCGAATGTCAGCTGTGATTCTAGTTAGCGAAAAACTTCGTCCATTTGTCGAAGGAGAGACAACGAGAATGCGAGCTCCCGTGGATGTGAAACAAAAGGTAGCGTGTGCTTTGTATTACCTGGCCGTCGAGGAAAACGGTGAATTAATTTGGACTGGCAAAGCAGACTGTATCAGTTATTGTCCGCCATGTATGTCGCGGACTCGACATCTAGGTCCAGAGTATATAAAGTCACCAAAAAGGAATGGACAATGAAGGTGAAGGCAAAAGAGTGAGGAGTGTCCTGACCAGATATCTACATCCCTAGTTTGATTGATGTAAAATGTTCTTTATCACATTTTTCACGTGTCTAATAAAGATTGGATACATTTTTCATGTCTCAGATGTGATTCACTACAATAGGGCCCCACAGCACACTGGATTCCAGTTAATTGAAATACCACAACACTGGATATTGTTCAGATAAGTTAAATTTAAGAACTTGCACACAAAGCAACACTGGAGATGACTATGACGTGCGCATTTTCCACGCATGCGTACTAGGTCGTGTTGCGCTGGCGGACGGAGAGGGGCGGGGGTCTTAAACGGTGGCATTGTTGTGTGTGGACACTAATAAGGTTAGGTGTCATTTACCCTGGATGATCTTATCCGGTTTAGTGTAAACGGGGTCTGAGATGTTGTTTGATTTTCATTGTTTCCAGTTTAGCTTCACTGTCTGCGATTCATTTTGTGGTTGGGACGCTGGTTCCTGAGCTCATTTATAATTTGGATTCGGATGATGTCCGAATCCACTCATTTGTGGATTGCAGAATATAAAGCTAAATAAAACAGCATGGATGTAGAAGTGAATGGTGCTCTGCAAGTAAGGAAGGTGTGAATGGACCATAGATGAGGGGGGAGCGATGTGAATGGGAGTTTACATGGCAAAGACATGTGGTCGTAGGCGGGCTCTTACGTGATCAGGTCCTTCTTAGTCTCTTTGCACTGAGCAAATTTAGGCTTGGGACTGGGTATGTTAACATCTGTGGTATAGGAGCGGTCTTCTAGCAGGTCTTGGAAGGGGTCCAGGTCATCCTGCCGAAGACAAGTGCAGGGAAGGAATGGGAAGAGCAAGAGAAATTTAGTAATGATAGATATGAGTATTAACTTTAACTACACCCTTAGTCTTTCCTTTTTATATGCAGCATGGTAGCCATTTCTGCTGTGTAATTTACCGTACATTATTCATGTAGAATTGATGGGTGCACCGACGGGCAGAGCCTTTCTGATTGTGAGCCTAAACATTTCTAACACAATTACCTTATACAATCCTGTATAGGCTTTTTATCATACAGTACAATGTAATCAAGAACCTGACTTCAGACCTCTCTGGCAACTCTCAAACTACCAGTTCCTATTTGTATATTCTGGTCTGCAGTGGTAAAACCTGCCACCCTCTCCAGCCTATGGGCCCACAGCCAAGTCCATACATCCATCCATCTTCTTCACTGCTTCTCCTGTTCACAGACTGAACCTGCTGATCCCAACTGGCTTAAGGTGAGAAGCAGTATACACCCTGCACTGATCACCAGTCAATCAAAGCTCTGACACTTATGGACAAACAACTATTTACACTCACACCGATGGGCAATTTAAAGTTTGTGTTATTGTAAAATACATGATTTTGGACTGTGGGGAGAAAACAGAGTATGAGCACTCAAAATGGTTGTCTCTGTCCACAACCACTAGGAGGGGCATATGATCATGACCTTGGCTTTCGTAAAGATTTTAGGATTTCTTTCTTTCATTTAAATCCGTCAGTTATAAATAACGACGTAATACAAGTTAAAATAAAATCAAAGTTCGATGATGTGGTTGTTTGAATCACATTGGGAATGTGTAACACAACCAACACTCCCTTCCACAAATGCAAAGTGGTAAACAGACGTCATAACGTCTTCAAATCTCACTTTTACACATTCACACACAGCAACATTAGGGAACCAGGATGAGGGAATAGAAGAAAGGTAAGCAAATAATAAATGTATTTGTGGCAGCACCCAACAATGTTATGTTCAGTTTCACTTTTGCATTTCACAGCACATACTGCATTCGAAGACCCTAGATTAAAGTTGAAAACAGAGGCGTCATTTGTTTTTAAAGACAGGGTAGGCTTATCACTCAATAGAAGCACTAATAATGATTTTAAAAATATGTATTCATTCAGCTTCTCCAGCTCCCCCGTGACTCAGAGAGAGAGAAGCGGTAGAAAAAAATGGATGGATGTATGATTATTATTATTATCCATTTATGAAACACAAATTAGCTCATTTCTACCTTACATTAATAAGTAAAGGGCAACTTGACATATTTATAATCATATTTAAATTAATAATGATAGGCTGTATGAATAAAACCCATATTCTGGCAACTTTTCTATTGTCTATCTGCATTTTTGTTGACACTACTTTGTAAAACAAAGCAGAACTTTTGTATGCAAAACACCCAAAAAACACCAAACAATTTAGGGGTTTAAGTATATTTTACATTTACCTCCCCAGTCCCACAAAAAAAGCCTAAAAATGCCACTGGTTCGAACTCTTGACGAACAAATTTCTTTTTCTTTTTTGTCCTGTCCAACTACTTAGACAAATCATATAGTTGATGTACAAACGTAGATGCCCATATCGGCGGTACAAATTTACTTTACAAAAGAGAAGTGTGGGATACTTCTCTTGTTGCCTTATTTGTATTTGACTTTATTAAATGGATTTATATTATTATTTGGTGCAGCCGGGCCGGAGCAGGAGGGGATAGAAAGAGAAAAAAAGGAAGACAGAGGGGGAAATTGCAGAGACAAGAGGGGGATAAGACAGAGAGACAATTACAGTAGCAAACACAACAATAACAACAACAACAACAACAACAACAGAACAACATCAGCAAGTAGAGTGTCCGCCCTGAGATCGGTAGGTCGTAAGTTCAAACCCCGGCTGAGTCATACCAAAGACTATAAACATGGGATCCATTACCTCCCTGCTTGGCACTCAGCATCAAGGGTTGGAATTGGGGGTTAAACCACCAAAAATGATTCCCGGGCGCGGCCACCGCTATTGCTCACTGCTCCCCTCACCTCCCAGGGGGTGATCAAGGGTGATGAGTCAAATGCAGAGAATAATTTCGCCACACCTAGTGTGTGTGTGTGACAATCATGGGTACTTTAACTTTTTAAAAAGGATATGTACAAATATGATGGTAAAAGTGATAGCAAGTGAAATGAATAATAATACAGAAATGACAATGAACATTATTACACTACAAATGAGCAATAGAAATACCAATAGAAATAGCACTATTGATAATGAATAATAACAATAATTACCTCTATTATCAACAATACAATTGTTCAAACGCAAAAATACATATATGTAATGATAATTTGAAATACACAAAAAAGCAGATAAATGGAGGGGAAGAAAGAGAAGCCAACTATATTAACCTTGTAGATTGTTGTATTAACAAATCAACAATAGGTTAAGCAAACACATTATTGATGAAACCAAGACATAAACATGCAAAGATTGTGAAGTTTCTGACCATGGAAAGCGACACCTACTGTGCTTCCAGGTTATCACACCCGATATGAAGCATGTGTATACATGCAAGGGGGAACTGGTTTACAATCACATAATTTAGGTATGTTAATACCATTTAAAAAATTTGAAACCATATTAAAGTTTTTTTCCATAGAAATTTGGAAAACATTACCAGATGCATGCAAAAACCGTATTGTTTTTACATGTGAGTTGGTGGCTATGGAATACTTATATATTCATAATTGTCATCCACATCCTCAATGTATTTTATACACGGGCAAACACATGATACATGTGTAATTACTTATTCTGCTCATCAATGCAGATATACAGTATATTGTTGAGGGAGTTGTCTGCCTTGTCATTGTAATGCTCCATTCTACCGCTAGATGGCAATACCGTGTCGTGTCAGCCTGCTTTAAAGTGCATACATGAGACTGTGTTTTGTCTGCAGTGTGTGCAAGCAGGGCAGTTGATGCAATTCCCTCTCCTTTCTCCCATGCCCGCAGTGTAAGTACAGTACTGCTTATGAAGAGACAGGTTCAGAAATGGCCCCAAATTGCTGCCCACCTACTACAAGCTGGGTCATGCAGCTCCTCCAATCAAAAGGAGGGGAAGTACAGAGAATGACACATGCACACATGTAGGCCCGCTAAGCAAAAAAAGTAGGCTAACTTGGGATCTCACACACTCACACACACACACACGCACACACACGCACACACACACACACACACACACACACACACACACACACACACACACACACACACACACACACACACACACACACACACACACACACACACACACACACACACACACACACTCACACACACGCACGCCCGTTCTTGTATTTGTAACCTTCTTGAGACCTCTGAAAAATGCCTACCTCTAGTATTATAATAAAAGTCGTAATCTTACTCAACGCGAGTCAACATTTTACAAGAAAAACTGAACATTCGTGCAATATTATGATAAAAGTTGGAATTTTACTCAATGACAGTCGCAATTTTACAAGAAAAGCTTAAAATGTTGGCAATTTTATGAAGAGTCGTAATTTTACTTGACAAGTGGTCACAATTTTATAAGAAAACTTTAAAATGTTGGCAATACTATGATTATAATCGGAATTTTACTTGGCAAAATTATGACAAAAGTAAGAATTTTACTCAAAAAATGTCACTATTTTACAAGAGCAACAAAAACATTGGCAATATTGTGATAAAGGTCAGAATTTGATATGACAAATGTCACCATTTTGCATTAAAAAGTAATAACTTTACATTAAAAAGTAATAATTTTACGAGAAAATATTGCAATGTTACAAAAACAGAAAGAATATGAGAAATTGTGCCCAATTTTATTTAAAAAAAGTAGACGCATTGTGAGAAAAAGACTGCTTTTAGTTAATTATTTTATTTATTTTTGTTTGCAATTGGTTTTTAATCTTCATTATTTACTTCAAGTTATTACAGTATGTCTGTATATAATTTTTTAATATATTTATTTTTTTCCAATTTTGGCCAAAGGGGGCGCTTTTCAATTTCTTACACACACTCGTTATTTCATATGCTGACCAGAGGGGGAGCACTTTTAAAAGCGACACACAGTCAATTTGAAAAATCCCTCCTTTTTGGGACCACCCTAATTTTGATAGATTTCACCACCAAGGGTGCAAATGAGACATTCTCATTTGCAATGATTTACCGTATTGGGACCATAATTTCGGTTCCTAACTTGTTCACCGGTCCTCATATGAAGGTACTTTTCCATGTTGATGTCTCAAGAAGGGTAGAAATACAAGAACACACACACACACACACACACACACACACACACACACACACACACACACACACACACACACACACACACACACACACACACACACACACACACACACACACAGTTTCTTGTCCCCTCCACTTACACACACACACATACTGCACACTGGGGTGTCTGTGCACATCGACAGATGCACCCAGCAGTCGTGCATTGATTTCCAGCAGCTCTTTGATGAGATGAGCTATTCCGACTCTTTCCCAAGGTGCTACTTTGCATAATTCATCTCAGAGAAGAGCAAAATATAAAAAAAATATATATAAAAAAAAAAAGCAGCAGTGTGATGTGGGTAACATAACACTAACTGAGCATATACTGTAATGCTGACATCAATTAACTTTCAGATCCATTAGGAGATCTCAGAAAGTCCCAACTATGACTTGTTGAGTGGTTTTCTAATTTAACAGCAAGCCAGACAGCAGGCAAGAAACCCGGAAGACAATCAGACATCGATGCAAATGTTTGAGGAGGAGACACAATGTGCAATGAGAGGGGGATGGAGCTCAAACACAGACAGCCTTGAGTGAAGCATGCCAACTGCACTGTCTGGAAAAACAACAACAACAAAAAAAAACACCTCCATATCATCTAAATCACGCTGGAAAGTCTTTGGAAGAATGTGTCATATAGCTTCTCATTATTGTTGCTATTTGTGTTCATCGCCATCTTGTTAAGGAAATAATAAATACTTGAGCTCTGCTTCTTCTTACTTATTTTTGTGAAGTGTGGTGCAACATGAGCTGTTACCGTTAACATGATCAAATTAAATAGGCGACATTAGTGGAACACCTTGCAATTATAAATCCAGCACTCGCAGCTCCTTGAGAAGAGCGGAACATGCTTTTGTCTAGGAGTCTGCCAAAGTCTCCCCGCAGTCACTTTTTTTGTGTGCAAAAGAGTATGTAGGAGGTTCTGATTACTCGCTAAATGGGCAACACTGAGTGTTCTTATTCTCTGGCAGACCCGGTGAGTTACGTGTTTATGATGAATGGCTGAGGGATGAGAATCTTACAACAACTCATGATTTCATTCCGAATCTCGAGTTGACGATTTGATTCAGAAACAATTCACGATTCAACACAATCCTCAATATATCATTTGGAATAAAAAATATAAAATTAACTTTTCGCAACGGGTTACAGGTTACAAAAGCTTCTTTTTTTTCTTCCGTAAAATCTGTTTGTTTTGTTTGCACACATACTGCAAATTGAAAAACGGTACAACATATGGTAAATTTCTGGCAAATTTCTGCTGTTGTTATCCATCAAAATCTATTGTAATTTTTACAGGGTACACTTTGACAGATAACTTGCTTTGAAATCATCAGTCAAGCAGCCAAAGGAGACACCGCATTAGTCTCTTCACCAAAGTAAATGCTGTATATCTTTAATACATTACTTCCGAAAAATACCGCAGTTTGTACTGCGTTCTATTGTATTATACTTCAAACAGTACTTCTTATTTAAAAGTCAGTTTTTCTTTTTAAAAGGCTTGTTACGTCTTCCATTGAAATTAATTTAACTTGTGCGTGGTCCTTGAGAACACAACCATTTCAAGAAGTAACATGTCTTTTAAGAAGAAAAAACTAATTTTTAGATTTAATTTTTTTTATAAAAACTATACCATAGAATATACTACATACCACTGCAGAAGTTGTATGACATAATTAAATATTAATTAAAAAAGGAAAAAGCAAAACTTAAAATTCTAAATAATTTCAACAAAGATAATAAAGATGTTAGATAAAATTATATAGTAAAGGATTTTAATCTTTTTTTGTAAAAATCGGCCCTACCTTGGCTAAACGAATACCAACAATTAAAGTTGATAACAAAACTGGAGAAACGAAGTAAATCTGTACAGCAAATATGGGCATCTGCATCAATAATATGATTTGCCTGAGTAGCTGGACAGGACAAAAAGAAAACAAAAAAAACTGGAGATACTATAATAGATAATATAAACAGAATTTTTCTTGATAAAGTAGACAAGATTGAAATATTAAAAACTGTGAAGCAGTGTCCAAATATGACCTCAAACGATTATGTAGACATGAATATGACATTTATAAAGAGCATCATAGTTATCAAACCATTTGTAATTTATCATTCCCAAAAGGGATATTTCCAGATCATATAAAAATTGCTAAAGTAATACCAATTTACAAAGATGGAAACAAACACCAGTACTCGAATTACAGACCAATATCACTGCTGCCACATTTCTCAAAGATCTTAGAGAATTTTTTTTCTCTCTGGTAAAATAAATGTATCAATATATATATAACATTTTAAGTAATAGTCAATATGGGGTTTGTCCCAATCACTCAACAACAACAGCAATAATTAATTTGGTAGAATGCATTTCATCTGCAATAGATAGAAAACAATATTTAGTAAGTATTTTCGTAGATCTTCAAAACGCTCGATCATAAGTTATTATTGGACAAACTGTACAAATATGGAATAAGAGGAGAGGGTCATGAGTGGGTCAAAAGTTACCTGAAGGACAGAAAACAGTTTGTGGAAGTTAACAGTTGGAAGTCTGCCTTACATAATGTTAGTTGAGTACCACAAAGACCAGTCCTTGAACCAATACCGTTCCTCATGTACGTCAATGATATTACCATGGTTTCCAAACTGTTTAAGTGTATTTTTTTCCCCGGATGACACAACCTTGTTTATTCAGAACCAAATATTACAGATGTGTTAGAGGTGGTTGAAAATGAATTAATCAAGATTAAAAGATGGTTTGATGTAAATAGATTATTATCCTTAAATACTAGTAAATCGAAATGTATGATTTCTTGCAACATGAGGAAAAAGTGTGGATGGCTCATTATATGTCGAAGGAGTTGAGATTTAAAGAACACAAGAGATCAGGTTTTTGGGTCTATGATTGATGAACATTTGTCATAGAAATCACATATAAATGATACTAAGACTAAAGTATTTAAAACTATTGCTATTTTACAGAAAGTGAAGGAATTGCTAAATCAAAAAGCATTGTATATTTTGTATAACTCGCTGATTGTTCCATATCTAACATACTGTATTGAAGTGTGGGGTAGGGCCTGTAAAACATATTTAAATCCAATCTTCCTTCTGCAGAAAATAGCTTTAAGAATCATTACTGGAAATGCATACAGGGAACCCACAAAGCCAATGTTCAAACAGTTAAAGGTATTACATTTTCATGAAATGTTGGAGTATAATATCCTAAACATGCAACAAATCTACCAAACAATATTTAAAACAGATTTGTAAAAAGAGAAGTAATTATTAATCTGAAAGGAACTGAGATCTTTAATAAATCTACATTTAGAACATTGATCATGGAAATAAGTATTTCAATCAGAGTTGTTAGTTTATGGAACATCGTGATGGTGGAATAAAACAATTTAAATCTTAAAAAAAAGTAAAAATCACGATAATGGAAAGATTTTTGTAAAATTAAAAAAATATGGCTTAGTAGTCAATTGCTGTATTTGTAAGAAAAGGGGGAAACTAATATACGTTTTTTAATTTATTTTTGCTCATTTTCATTCATAATTTATTTAAATGACGTGTTGATTGTTTTCTTTTTCTTTTTCTTTGTTTGTTTGATTTTTATGAATGAAATAAATAAATACAACCGAAGTGAACTGAATTGAATCATGTACAACATTTGAGAGTGGACTTCTACTGGCCTTCCAGGTGCTTCTCTGGCAAACACCATCAGCAGCTTCTCCATATTTTCATGGATAAATGTCTGACGCTTAGGTATCTTTCAACATCCTTGACTGCTGTTAGACTCATTCTGCTTCAGTATGATGCAGACTAGCAGTGATACGCTCCAATTGCTTTGCCAAGTGAGCTAGCGACACGGTTGGTCATGTTTTTAAAGATTATTTTCTTTAATTAGATTAATATCATTAGCTTCTTCTTCTTGGCACTGTCATTTACACTCACCAGTCGTAAGACCAGATGTTTTGGTCGGATCTCAGTGGCCTTGTGGTTAGAGTGTCCGCCCTGAGATCGGTAGGTCGTGAGTTGAAACCCCGGCCGAGTCATACGAAAGACTATAAAAATGGGACCCATTACCTCCCTGCTTGGCACTCAGCATCAAGGGTTGGAATTGGGGGTTAAATCACCAAAATGATTCCCGGGCGTGGCCACCGCTGCTGCTCACTGCTCCCCTCACCTCCCAGGGGGTGATCAAGGTTGATGGGTCAAATGCAGAGGATAATATCACCGCACCTAGTGTGTGTGTGTGACAATCATTGGTACTTTAACTTTAACTTATCTGTTCGCTGTGGCATTTGCTACACCAACCAATAGCGGGGATGTTTGTAACTCACATTTTTGCTTGTAACTTAAAGCATAACAATTAGTTGAGGGACAGCTCTTATCTGAAAACATTCTTAAGTTGAAGTACCACCCAGCACAATCATTTGCACAGTAATAAATAACTTTTTCTGTATTTTTTTCATTTACCTCTTTGTCGTCATCATCTATGTGTTTGATCTTGGTGTAGTCAACTGGCAGGTCCCAGCAGTCGGCAGCGTCCCCCATGCTGTAGCAGCGGGAGCCCAGCAGAGCCGCTTGCCTCTGGGGGGACATGGGCTCCAGAGGGGTGAGCACAGAGTCCCCCGCGCCGCTGCACAGACGCTTGCTCATACTCAGGTCCAATGTACCGTTCTCGTCAACATCCAGGCCGGGACTCTGGATGCGATGGTGATGGTGAAAGTGAGGTTGAAATGCAATTGTGTGTTGAGTTTAGGGTTTTCAGTGGGAAGATGATCGGAGGTAACACATGTAGGGATGTAAGGAAAGGGAGAAAAGAGAAAGAGAAAGAGAGAGAGAGATACTGGAATTAAATAACAGCCAAACATTTTGTATTCATAGCTGTACTAAATAATGACTGAACTGAAAAAAATACATACCGTATTTTTCGGACTATAAGTCGCAGTTTTTTTCATAGTTTGGCCGGGGGTGCGACTTATACTCAGGAGCGACTTATGTGTGAAATTATTAACACATTACCGTAAAATATCAAATAATATTATTTAGCTCGTTCACGTAAGAGACTAGACGTATAAGATTTCATGGGATTTAGCCATTAGGAGTGACAGATTGTTTGGTAAACGTATAGCATGTTCTATATGTTATAGTTATTTGAATGACTCTTACCATAATATGTTACGTTAACATACCAGGCACGTTCTCAGTTGGTTATTTATGCCTCATATAACGTACACTTATTCAGCCTGTTGTTCACTATTCTTTATTTATTTTAAATTGTCTTTCAAATGTCTATTCTTGGTGTTGGGTTTTATCAAATAAATGTCCCCAAAAAATGCGACTTATACTCCAGTGCGACTTATATATGTTTTCTTTCCTTCTTTATTATGCATTTTCGGTAGGTGCGACTTATACTCCGGTGCGGCTTATACTCCAAAAAATACGGTATATGGAAAAGCAGCTCTACTCAAACATTCTGTCCAGAATAATTGTAATAATAAAGTACTGTAGCTCCTGTACTGTATGTCCAAGTGTTCAAGGACGCGTCTCCTTTCTCACTGTCTCCCTCTTTCTTTGCAGCCTGCTGTCGAGTGTTCAGCAGCATGAATGCGCGACTGTGCATGCATGCTGCATGTCTGTGACTCTAATGTATATGGGCACTGGGGGATGGGGGTTGTGGGTCAGGGGTTGCATTTGAGAGCTGTGATGAGCAGCAATGGCTGGAACTGGACGGGCGCAAACCCCAAAATAGAAACAAAACCACGTTGTGTAGCAACACACAGTGGACCACATTGCTGGAAGTTGTGTTACTAGTCTCACCTTTCCATCTATAGACTGGTATACACAGAAGCAAAGTTATTATTTGTGCAGAAAAAAACATGTGTGCAGGTAGTTAAAACTACAGTTGTACCTCAACTTAAGAGTGTTTTGACATAAAAGCTGTCTGTCGCTTTAAGTTACAAGCAAAAATGTGAGTTACAAGCATCCCCGCCATTAGATGGCATAGCAAATGTCACAGTGAACCCCGTAAGATACGCCCCAAACTTCAGGGGCCGTACTTATCAAGCTTCTTAGAGTGCCATTTTACACTTAAGTCCTGAGAATTTGCGAAATTTAGTCCTACTCTCAAACTTAAGAATAAAAGCTTTTTATCAACGTTCTTAAGTCTAAGAATCACTCCTACTCTCCACGATATTTAAGAGACCTTCAGAGGTGTCTTAAGTGGTTAGGAGTTGCCAGCAGGGGATGGCACTGAGGCGAGAGAGACGTGCGCGAACGTTCAGGGAACGGAACAATGTTTTGTTTTGTTTTTGATGACGAGCAGCTGATCAAACGGTATCGTTTAGACAGAGCGGATATTATTTTTGTCACAGATTTAATACTTTTCCATTCCTTGTTGATTTCTGCATGTGTCTGCAGTGGGCTAGTATATATAGAGCCACCCACACCAGTTTCAAATTAGTTGCCTAATTAATGAATTGGAAAGAAATTTTATGACAGTAGCGTATGTGTGTGGCCGTGAGGTGAGTGACGTCAGTGAGTGTGTGGGCGATAGAAGAGAGGGAGCGGTAGCGTGAGTGCCGGCGGGGACTAGTTTGTTTCGTATTATTTTGCAGTTTATTGTCAAAATATACACTCCCATTGTCCACTTAAATATTTCCAAGATATTTCTTTATTCTTAGACAACGGATTCCCTTCCGTGATTGGTCATTTCTATGGACACAGAAATGACGTCACCTAAAATTCCGTTTACGGCACATAGTAATGTCGTAATTCAGCTCTGAGTGTGACACTTAAGATTCAGTCCTACACTTCGCTGAAAGTGTGAGTAAGACACTTGATAACTAACTTTTAAGTGCAGCTTTCAGCGAATAATTTATATACTCTTAAGTCAACTCTTAGCAGACTTCTTAGGAGTAATTCTAAGAAGCTTGATAAGTACGGCCCCTGGTCTTACCTGCGAGCATTTGCTTGTAGCTAGAGATAGACATAACTTTATTTTTCCAACCAGGGGAAGGAAGAAAGTGAGTGTGAAGGATAGCGCTGGGAAGAAGAAGTGGATGATGGTCATTGAATGTAATGAAATAAATAATCAAAAACGTGACGGCTTTGGAAAGAGGTCGGAGCGTATCACTGCTAGTCTGCACCATACTGAAGCCCAATGAGTCTAACGCGAGCCAACGACGTTGAAAAATACCTAAGCGTCGGACATTTATCCATGAAAATATGGAGAAGCTGCTGATGGTGTTTGCCGGAGAAGCAGCTTGAAGGAGAAACAGTAGAAGTCCACTCTCAAAGGTAAATATTACAATAATCATAAAACTATTTTCTGTTTTGGGACCAAGCACCAATTAAATTGATTTGTAATTTATTTCAATGGTAGACGTTGATTTGAGATTGTGTTTTGAGTTAAGAGCTCTGTCACAGAACCATTTAACTCATAAATTAAGGTACTACAGTAAAAGGATGTCAAAAATAACCGGGAACTTCATTATTAATCTGCAAAATGTTAACCCATTTGCAGTGCAGAATGGCTTGTATTGGATCATATTTTGCAGTTTACGTTGTGGCTGTGAAAGTGTCCATTCAATGCCCTTCATGCACTGTACTGTACATACAAAGATTATGTTTTGGGACATCTGTGTGTCCTTGCTACGATTAATTAAGTTGTGATTTCTATTTCTCTTCTCTTCTGATCCTTCACCTCTTCTTTTCCTTCACCTATTCCCCCTTTCACACGTAATAATGCTGATACTAGCTGACAGTGTCCTCTGCGTGGGTCGCAAGGCCAAAACCTCTGCGACGCACTATGGCCATCTTTGGATGGATTACAACAGAGGCAGCAAGCCTGTGTGCTCTCACCACACAAATGATCTTTGTAAATATAACTTCAGTGCATACTTGAGCACAACTGGCATGACCAAAACTATCATTATCAACACTTTTGCATGCTCTACCTTTTATTTGACTGTTTGCTTTGAACTCCAGTCGTGTCACTGTGTGCAGCAGCAGACTGACCAATGAGGTTTTTTTTGGATGATAACTTTATGTTGAAGAGGTCAAAAGTTAAATTGCTCGACTTCCTGCAACTTTTTTGACTGCTGAGAGAAATCCACTAACACAATGGTAACAATGACAATTACTGACCTCATTGGAGGAGTAGGACCACATTATCAATTTGTTGCAAATAGAATATCATTGTTTAATATATTGATTCATGTTTCCACTTATCTCATTCATGTTTCCTCCAAAATTCCAACATGTAAGCAGCTTAAATATTTATTTTTTGTGTACTGGCCATGTATCCGTATAATAAAAAATCCAATACCATTTCCTGTTAAATATTAAAGTATAATTCAAATAAAAACATGCTCATGATAAGAACAGTTATAAACATATAAAATCATTTAATGCAGCAGACAGCGTATTTGTTTTGAATATTTAAATGTTGTCATGTGGGCCATTCCATCTAATGGCTGCTATTGGTATTACCAGGAAATAAAATGTATAGTGGCACAATGAAATTAACTGTAAAAAATGTCATTATTAAGTAAAGTGTCTAGCACATTGATCTGATTAGATTGCATAAATAATAAATTTAATTTATTAAACTTAACTAATTCATTTATTAATTACCTAAAACTACCTTGAACACTAAGAAAACAGCATTACCATTACCATTACCTCCCTGCTTGGCACTCAGCATCAAAGGTTGGAATTGGGGGTTAAATCACCAAAAAAAAAAGATTCCCGGGCGCAGCCACTTCTGCTGCCCACTGCTACCCTCACCTCCCAGGGGGTGAACAAGGGGATGGGTCAAATGCAAAGGACAAATTTCACCACACGTAGTGTGTGTGTGACAATCAGTGGTACTTTAACTTTAACTTTAATTTTAATCCTTTAGAAACGCTATCTATATATTTTTTTAAATATGTGTTTTACTCCTTATACAAACTATACTCTACAATCTAAAAAAATATATAATTAAAGTTAAAATTCCCTGAACTGTCACTCAGCTCTTTTACACTAGCACATTTACAACAATCCACAAGTCACATGGTCCACAGGAAGTTGCGTCATTCAGACCTTCTATGGGTCATATGAAAGCCAAAAGTAAGTTTACAAAATTTTTTTTCCTGTTAATCTAGGAAACATTTAAACTATGACAACACAGTCCTGTTACCCAAATTACTATGTTTTGCATTGTGTTGTATTTTATGCGTGGTGGTCAAGCTAGCTCTGTTCTCAATGGGTACTTGGTGCCGTTTAGCCTTTTTCGAAGAGAAATGCCCTATGCTTGCGTTGTTTTCGAACCGTTTCAACCGCGAAAAGGATAAACGTTTCTTCAGAGTTCCTCGAGAGATGACCAAATAGAGTGGAAGGGTGCAAGATTTTACGAAACGACGAGAAAATCATGCATCTCACACTACAGTCCAATGGGAGCTGAGTCGAAGAATGCATGAGTTTGCAGTGATCACTCTGTTAAAGGTTTGTTTGATATACTTTTAATGTTTATTATTTACCAAGTCAGTATTATCTTGATATTATTTGTATTTTTTAAGACACATTTTGGCAACAAATGTTTTGAAACGCACCAACTCAGCAAGTCTAAATAAAAGACATCAAATGTGAGCAAATTTTTTATAAAGTAAGGGGTCTATTCCATTGCTTATTTGGATTTTTTGCTCAGATCTGCTTTTTGCAGGAATATATAGGCCCCTTGTGTATTGTTCAACAGCCATCTTAGCCTGGTTGACCACCACTGGTTTTCACTTCGGGGAAGAAATCACTTGTCAGAATACAAGCAATACAGTGGAACCTCGATTTACAAACTTTTCGATTTATGAACCGCAGACCAAATAGACATTACGCTTTGTCTCAGTGTATGCCTTGTATCATCCACCCATTGTGTGCCTGTATCTCAGCCATTTTGTGCCCGGCAGCACATCCATTGTAGGCAGGCTGATCAATTTTCTCATAATTTTTGTGCTTTTTCATATTTTTTTTGTGTGCCTTTTTACAGCATTTTTCTAGTTTTGCTGGCTCAATATAAATTCAAAGAAAGCAATGGCCAAGCGACGTGTAATTTGAAACATTCAGGAACTATCCACAGCGTTGTCGACACTGCCTCTCCCTCCTCCTCCTCCTCATATCCGCTGCGCGCAAAGATTAACCAACAAGGAAAAGTGGATTTTGTTTGCATTCCTAAGCTTTGTAGCGAGCCGGCTGTTAAAGTTAAGGAGTTTTGTGATATCAAACTGTGAGTGCACCACTGCGTTAATGACAGTGTGTGTGCGTGTCGGTAGGCTGCTGAAAATGAGGACAATTCAGCTAGATGTTGTTGTTTTGGCTTTGTTATTAAATAGAACGTTGATCCATCACCCTCTTGTAATGTTTGTCACTGTATAGTGCTTCGTATTCTGTATAGATTTTTCGTAAAATATGGACATTTGTCGATGCTGCAACCCATTATTCATGTTTATATTGTTTTTTACGGATACATTGGCTTCATTATATAAACTTTTCTATTTACAAAACCTGGTCAAAAACCAATTAAGAGGTTCGTCTGTATTTCATGTAAAGTATTTTTGATGTTTCTCAGCTAAACCCAACTCCTGTTACGGGTTGGCAACTTTTGTACAAAAATAAGCCTGAAAAGGTTCAATAAATAATTAAAATGTATTATCAGACATAAATGTAAGCTTATTTTAGGAATGTTACAGCAAGCAAATGACACAGATTGGATGGAATGGCCCATGTGATACATCACTGAAATTCAAATACATCTTTTTAAATGAAGGCAATGCATCGCTGGTGTAAATCAGCTGAGCGATAAAGAACAAGGACTAAAACGACAAGGAAGCAAGAATAGATTAGTGTATGTGTGAAAGTGCCTTGATGCTCAGAGAGGAGAATGTTTGCCAGGAGCAGAGGTGCTGAGATGAAAGAGGATGAGGAGTAGAGAGGGGGGTGAAAAAGCCCTGTGAAGTCTCCTGTCTTCCCTTCCTGCCCCGGAAGCATTGTGCCTGTCTCGCCCTAACGTAGGGCAGACAATGAAATGATTTAGGAAGTCCTGACTGCTTCAGGCGTTTGTTCCTGCCAACTTTATTCTGTTCTACTTTTCTTTGGAAGTACGTCACTTCCCTCTTCTCCTTCTTTGCACTGCATCCTGCTCTCACTCCCTCGATTCTGCACTGTGCAGGAACCGCCGTCATAAGAAAAAAAAGAAGAAAAACCCCTCCATCGCTCACTTTCTTTGTTATAAATTCCATCACAGACTATGCCATCAACATTAGCATCAAGCCAGCATGAGTCTGCTGCTGTTCGCTCACTCCTCTCCTTTTTTGCGCCTCCATTTTCCCGTTTAGCATCTTGGTGAAGATCAGTGTGCCGTGAGATACAGTCTGGTGTGCCGTGGTAGATTATCTAATTTCACCTATTTGGGTTAAAAATATTTTTTGCAAACAAGTAATTTTAGTCTGCAAATTATGTGTTGTTGTTAAGTGTCTAGAGCTCGGCAGAGTGACCATGTAATACCCTTCCATATCAGTAGGTGGCAGCATGTAGCTAATTGCTTTGTAAATGTCGGAAACAGCGGGAGGCAGCGTGCAGGTAAGAAGGTGTCTAATGCTTAAACCAAAAAAAAAAAAAAGGCGAGTGCCCCTAAGAAAAGGCATTGAAGCTTAGGGAAGGCTATGCAGAACGAAACTAAAACTGAACTGGCTACAAAGTAAACAAAAACAGAACGCTGGACGACAGCAAAGACTTACGGTGGAGCAAAGACGGCGTCCACAAAGTACATCCGAACATGTCATGACAATCAACAATGTCCGCACAAAGAAAGATAAAAACAACTGAAATATTCTTGATTGTTAAAACAAAGTAGATGCGGGAAATATCGCTCAAAGGAAGACATGAAACTGCAACAGGAAAATACCAAAAAAAGAGAAAAAGCCACCAAAAATAGGAGCGCAAGACAAGAACTAAAACACTACACACAGGAAAACAGAAAAAACTCAAAACAAGTCACGGCGTGATGTGACAGGTGGTGACAGCACACCTACTTTGAGACAATAGTATATATCTGTATCATGAATCAATTTAAGTGGACCCCGATTTAAACAAGTTGAAAAACGTATTCGGGTGTTACCATTTAGTGGTCAATTGTACGGAATATGTACTTCACTGTGCAACCGACTAATAAAAGTCTCAATCAGTCAATCAATCAATCAATCAATCAATCAATCAGCTATATTGATGCATGGTTGGTTATGGTTTAAATTCATATCCAACAATTGCGACAACGACTTTTTACTGTCAACTGAGTTTCGTTTTTTAATGATTTATGCTGGTGGTGTGCCTCCGGATTTTTTCCAACGCAAAAAATGTGCTTTGGCACAAAAAAAGGTTGAAAAACACTAGTGTAGATAATACAGGAACAGCGTCACCTTATCTCCTCAGAAATGACACACTGGGCTCATGCCGTGTCAAGCGATGCTCGGTCCTGCTCCTATCTGATTCCTGCAGACTAGAAAAAAACTGCCCTGCTGAGCCCCGAGTGTAAGACACAGCATTGGATCTTTGATGGAAAGTGTGTGTGTGTGTGTGTGTGTGTGTGTGTGTCTATCTGGACTGTATAAGTGAAGTCTCCCTATCTTTGTCAGGTTTCTCAGCCAGTACTTGTCTAATGACAGAAACATAGAGATTATCTATTGCTGGACACGACTGTGATTACTACATGAAGCTGGAGCAAATCCTCATATCAGGAGACATTTTTGACGTCCCTTCAGAATCTCATCTGATTTCTTGTATTAGTCCACAGTAGTATGACAACATGCAGGTGGTAATGACTCAACCCAGGGAGTGTAGTTTAGAGCAGTGTTTTTGAACCACTGTGCCGCGGCACACTAGTGTGCCGTGAGATACAGTCTGGTGTGCTGTGGGAGATTATGTAATTTCACCTAATTGAGTTAAAACTATTTTTTGCAAACCAGTAATTATAGTCTGCAAATGTGCCGTTGTTGAGTGTCTGTGCCGTGTAGAGCTCGGCAGAGTAACCATGTATTACTCTTCCATATCAGTAGGTGGCAGCAGGTAGCTAATTGCTTTGTAGATGTCGGGAACCTGGTTTGTCGTGGTCACAATATGCGGGAGGCAGCGTGCAGGTAAAAAGGTATCTAACACTTAAACCAAAAATAAACAAAAGGCGAGTGCCCCTAAGAAAATGCATTGAAGCTTAGGGAAGGCTATGCAAAACGAAACTAAAACTGAACTGGCTGCAAAGTAAACAAAAACAGAATGCTGGACGACAGCAAAGACTTACAGGGTGTGGAGCAGACGGCGTCCCCAAAGTACATCCGTACATGACATGACAATCAACAATGTTCCCATAAAGAAGGATAGCGTCCGCACAATTTAAATAGTCTTAATTTGCGAAAACAAAGCCGGTGCGGGGAACAGCGCTTAAGGAAGACATGAAACTGCTACAGAAAAAATACCAACAAAAGAGGAAAAGCTACCAAAATAGAAGCGCAAGACAAGAACTAAAACACTACACACAGGAAAACACCAAATAAACCTAAATAAGTCACGGTGTGATGTGACAGGTGGTGACAGTACACCTACTTTGAGACAAGAGCTATATTGATGCATGCTTGGTTATGGTTTGAATTCATATCAAATACTTGCGAGAACAACATTTTATCGTCAATATTGGCTACCGAGTTTCATTTTTTTATGTGTTCTGCTGGTGGTGTGCCTCAGAATTTTTCCAATTAAAAAAAATGTGCCTTGGCTCAGAAAAGGTTGAAAAACACTGGATTAGAGCACGTGACCAATCAATCAATCAATCAATGTTTATTTACATAGCCCTAAATCACAAGTGTCTCAAAGGGCTGCACAAGCCACAACGACACCCTCGGTACAGAGCCCACACACGGGCAAGGAAAACTCACCCCAGTGGGACGTCAATGTGAATGACTATGAGAAACCTTGGAGAGGACCGCATATGTGGGTATGACAACAGGAGTCGGAAGTCCGCCTACATCATACACTTTTTAATTTTTTTACCGGAACTACATCTACGTTATATCCGGTAGCCATCTTTGTAGTGACGTCAAACTTCGCATGACCCCCTCAAGGGAGGGCAGTTGCACCGATGGATGGCGCCGTCTTGCCAATATTAATGCATACGGTGCTTACGGAACGTATTCACAGAGCTTTACTTTTTCCACATTTTGTTAAGTTACAACCTCGTTTCAAAATGTGATAAATTAGTGGTTGTCCTCAAAATTCTACGGCCCATAATAACAATGTGAAAATGTTTTTTTTTTGTTTTTTTTAATTTTGAAAAATAAAACATTTTAAAAATCACATGTAAGTACTCATATCCTTTGCTCAATACATTGTTGATGCACCTTTGCCAGCAATTACAGCCTCAAGACTTTTTGAATACAATGCCACAAACTTGGCACACCTATCTTAGGGCAGTTTCGCCCATTCCTCTTTGCAGCACCTCTCAAGCTCCAAGTGTTGGTTTTCATTCAAGACGTCTCTGTACATTGCTGCATTCATATTTCCCTCTATCCTGACTAGTCTCTCGGTTCCTGCTGCTGAAAAACATCCCCACAGCATGATGATGCCACCACCATGCTTCACTGTAGGGATGGTATTGGCTTGGTAATGAACGGTGCCCTCCAAACATGACGCTTGGCATTCACGCCAAATAGTTCAATCTTTGTCTCATTGATTGATTGATTGAGACTTTTATTAGTAGGTTGCACAGTGAAGTACATATTCCGTACAATTGACCACTAAATGGTAACACCCGAATAAGTTTTTCAACTTGTTTAAGTCGGGGTCCAGACCAAAGAATTGGGTTTCTCATGGTCTGAGAGTCTTACAGGTGCATTTTGGCAAACTTTTTACTGAGAAATGGTTTCTGTCTGGTAACTCTACCTACAGGCCTGATTGGTGGATTGCTGCAGAGATGGTTGTCCTTCTGGAAGGTTCTCCTCTCTCCACAGAGGAATGATGTAGCTCTGACAGAGTGACCATTGGCTTCTTGGTCATCTCCCTGACTAGACTAAGATGAATGCAGCAATGTACCGAGACATCCTGGATGACAACCAACGCTTCCCACCCAACCTGATGCAAAACGGCTCTAAGATAGGTCGGGTGGCGTGGCTCTCTCTTAGAGATAGGGTAAGAAGCTCTGTCAATTGGGAGGAGCTCATAGTAAAGCCGCTGCTCCTCCACATCGAGGGGGGCCAGATGAGGTAGTTCCGTGGTCAGAACCACGCTTCTTTGGAGAAGTGTTCAGGGGAAGACCCAGGACCCGTTGTCTCCCAACTGGCCTGTTAATGCCTCCAGGTCCCCCGGGAAGAGCAGGACAAAGTGGCTGATGAAAGGGAAGTCTGGGTTTCTCTGCTTAGGCTGCTGCAACCGCGACCCAACTTCAGATAAGCGGAAGAAGATGGATGGATGGATGGATGGATGAATGGACCAAAAAATCATGATATGACCTTTTTATCCTACATTTTTAGTTTAGGGGACAATTATACTGTAAGTAGTTTGTGCCCCGTCATGGAACATTCTCATATTGTTTTGCCTCCTACCTGCGAGCACAGATCCTGGGGCTTGCCTCCCATTCCGTGGGGCATCTCTCGACAGCGCGTGGACAAGTTGAGGATGGCTGTGGCGGCCATGTGTGCGGCTTCCATGTCGTGACTGTAGTCAAAGCTGCTCTTGCTGCAGGTGCTACTGGCACTGCTGCCTCCACCTCCTCCCATACCCCCTCCCCCAACTCCACAACTCAGGCTGCTGCTGCTACTGCTGGGAGCGTAGGTGCTGGTGGTGCTGCTGGCCGAGCTGGAGTTCTTGCAGTAACGCTTGGCTGCAGGACACATTGCACGAAAAACATCAATTAATTATATTTCACATATACCTTTGTAAAAGGATTGAGAAATATGTCGCTTGAATACAAAAAGTTGGTACCTGGAATTATTTGTCTTATTTTAGCTGTACAAGTGTACAATACAATATACAGAATGTGCTTATGGAGGTTAATTTGTGTCTTATACTGAAATGTAACTGACTTTTTTGCATTTAATTTTTGTGAACTGAATTATTTTTACATCAAATTATGCTGATAATTGTAATTTGTGAGCAAAAAGCATCTGTTTGAAAATTCAGTTTGTTAAAATCTACTATGAATTAATGATAAAACATTTAGAGAATGTGTACGTCACTTGTTTACTTCTCAGCAAAAATACAACGAAACAAAAAAAAAGTCCCATAAAATGTTGCTTTTCAGCAGAACTTTGTTGGAAAAAGCTTGCTCCCGCATCTCTCTCCGTCACATACATTCTGCCTGCTCTATAATCAGACCCCGCCCACCAAATATTGTCTCCTTGGATCAGCTTGGACACAGTTCCTATAATTACATCACTAAAAAGCACTGACTTTCTCACTTCAGAAATCGATAAAAAACGATAAGACTCACTCTGTTGTATTTTAAAAAAAGATTTGAGAAACTTTCTGCCGGGTGTTTTGTGTGCAAATTATATATATAGTTTTTGCCAATCAATTTTTATTTTATTTTATTCAAATTGTTATTAACAATTATTATTGGTATTATTATTATTATCATTGATACCATTGTTTTTATAATTTGTTGTTTTTATTATTTTTGGTATTGTATTTGTATGTCTTCTCAATTGCTTTCTAAATTTATATTGAAAGTATTGTAATGCCGGGATTGTGTTGGAATTGGGGTTGTTCTATTTCCATTTATTACAAAACCCAAAACCAGTGAAGTTGGGTAAATTGTAACTAAAAACAGAATACAATGATTTGCAAATCCTTTTCAACCTATATTAAATTGAATAGACTGCAAAGAAAAGATAGTTAACGTTTGAACTGGAAAACTTTGTTATATTTTGCAAATATCAGCTCATTTGGAATTTGATGCCTGCAACATGTTTCAAAAAAGCTGGCACACCTGGCAAAAAAGACTGAGAAAGTTGAGGAATGCTCATAAAACACTTATTTGGAACATCCCACAGGTGAACAGGCTAATTGGGAACAGGTGGGTGCCATGATTGGGTATAAAAGCAGTTTCCATGAAATGCTCAGTCATTCACAAACAAGGATGGGGCGAGGGTCACCACTTTGTGAACAAATGCGTGAGCAAATTGTCCAACAGTTTAAGAAAAACATTTCTCAACGAGCTATTGCAAGGAATTTAGGGATTTCACCATCTATGGTCCGTAGTATCATCAAAAGGTTCAGAGAATCTGGAGAAATTACTGCACGTAAGCGATGATATTACAGACCTACAATCCCTGAGGCGGTACTGCATCAAAAAGCGACATTAGTGTGTAAAGGATATCACCACATGGGCTCAGGAACACTTCAGAAACCCACTGTCAGTAACTACAGTTTGTCGCTACATCTGTAAGTGCAAGTTAAAACTCTACTATGCAAAGCCATTTATCAACAACACCCAGAAATGCCGCCGGCTTTGCTGAGCCCCAGCTCTTCTAAGATGGACTGATGCAAAGTGTAAAAGTATTCTGTGGTCTGACGAGTCCACATTTCAAATAGTTTTTGGAAACTGTGGACGTTGCGTCCTCCGGCACAAAAAGGAAAAAAAAACATTCAGATTGTTAGAGGCGCAAAGTTGAAAAGCCAGCATCTGTGATGGTATGGGGGTGTATTAGTGCCCAAGACATGGGTAACTCACACATCTGTGAGGGCACCATTAATGCTGAAAGGTACATACAGGTTTTGGAGCAACATATGTTACCATCCAAGCAACGTTACCATGGACGCCCCTGCTTATTTCAGCGAGACAATGCCAAGCCACTTGTTACAACAGCGTGGCTTCATAGTAAAAGAGTGCGGGTACTAGACTGGCCTGCCTGTAGTCCATACCTGTCTCCCATTGAAAATATGAAGCGTAAAATACGACAACGTAGACCCCGGACTATTGAACAACTTAAGCTATACTTCAGGCAAGAATGGGAAATAATTCCACTTGAAAAGCTTAAAAAATGTGTCTTCTCAGTTCCCAAACGTTTACTGAGTGTTGTTAAAAGGAAAGGCCATGTAACACAGTGGTAAAAATGCCCCTGTGCCAACTGTTTTGCAATAATTTGCTGCCATTAAATTGTAAGTTAATGATTATTTGCAAAAAAAACAAAACCTTGTTTGTCAGTTTGAACATTAAATATCTTGTCTTCAATTGAATATAAGTTGAAAAGGATTTGTAAATCATTGTATTCTGTTTTTATTTATGATTTACACTACGTGCCAACTTCACTGGTTTTGTAGATTGATTAACATTCTGTGATTTTTGTAAACGCAATTAAAAAAATGAATTTCCCTGTAATGAGTTGGCCACTTGTCCAGGGTGTACCCCGCCCGCCGCAGCTGAGATAGGCTCCAACACCCCCGAAAAGGACAAGTGGTAGAAAATGGATGGATGGATGGATTTCCAAAAGACGGCAGCACGGTGCTCCTCTCTGAGCTGCCACCTTACCGTGGTAGAGGAGTTTGCGTGTCCCAATGATCCTAGGAGCTATGTTGTCCGGGGGATTTATGCCCCCTGGTAGGGTCTCCCAAGACAAACTGGTCCTAGGTGAGGGATCAGACAAAGAGCAGCTCGAAGACCTCAATGAAAAATAAAACCTATGGACCCAGATTTCCCTCGCCCGGACGCGGGTCACCGGGGCCCCCCTCTGGAGCCAGGCCCGGAGGTGGGGCACGGTGGGGAGCGCCTGGTGGCCGGGCCTGTCCCCATGGGGCCCAGCCGGGCACAGCCCGAAGAGGCAATGTGGGTTCCCCCTCCAATGGGCTCACCACCCATAGCAGGGGTCATAGAGGTCGGGTGCGATGTGAGCTGGGCGGAAGCCGAAGGCAGGGCACTTGGCGGTCCGATCCTCGGCTACAGAAGCTAGCTCTTGGGACGTGGAACGTCACCTCGCTGGGGGGGAAGGAGCCTGAGCTAGTGCGCGAGGTGGAGAAGTTCCGACTAGACATAGTCGGACTCACTTCGACGCACAGCAAGGGCTCTGGAACCAGTTCTCTCGAGAGGGGCTGGATTCTCTTCTACTCTGGCGTTGCCGGCAGTGAGAGGCGACGGGCTGGGGTGGCAATTCTTGTTGCCCCCCGGCTCAGAGCCTGCATGTTGGAGTTCAACCCGGTGGACGAGAGGGTAGCTTCCCTCCGCCTTCGGGTGGGGGACGGGTCCTGACTGAACCGCAGCTCAGAGTACCCACCCTTTTTGGATTCACTCGAGGGAGTACTTGAGAGTGCTCCCCCGGGTGATTCCCTCGTTCTACTGGGGGACTTCAATGCTCATGTTGGCAGCGACAGTGAAACCTGGAGAGGCGTGATTGGGAAGAATGGTTGCCCGAATCTGAACCCGAGCAGTGTTTTGTTATTGGACTTTTGTGCCCGTCACAGATTGTCCATAACGAACACCATGTTCAAACATAAGGGTGTCCATATGTGCACTTGGCACCAGGACACCCTAGGCCGCAGTTCCATGATCGACTTTGTAGTTGTGTCATCGGATTTGCGGCCTCATGTTTTGGACACTCGGGTGAAGAGAGGGGCGGAGCTTTCTACCGATCACCACCTGGTGGTGAGTTGGCTGCGATGGTGGGGGAGGATGCCGGACAGACCTGGCAGGCCCAAACGCATTGTGAGGGTTTGCTGGGAACGTCTGGCAGAGTCTCCTGTCAGAGAGAGTTTCAATTCCCACCTCCGGAAGAACTTTGAACATGTCACGAGGGAGGTGCTGGACATTGAGTCCGAATAGACCATGTTCCGCACCTCTATTGTCGAGGCGGCTGATTGGAGCTGTGGCCGCAAGGTAGTTGGTGCCTGTCGTGGCGGTAATCCCAGAACCCGTTGGTGGACACCGGCGGTGAGGGATGCCGTCAAGCTGAAGAAGGAGTACTATCGGGTTCTTTTGGCTCATAGGACTCCTGAGGCAGCGGACAGGTACCGACAGGCCAAGCGGTGTGCGGCTTCGGCGGTCGCGGAGGCAAAAACTCGGACATGGGAGGAGTTCGGGGAAGCCATGGAAAACGACTTCCGGACGGCTTCGAAGCGATTCTGGACCACCATCCGCCGCCTCAGGAAGGGGAAGCAGTGCGCTATCAACACCGTGTATGGTGCGGATGGTGTTCTGCTGACCTCGACTGCGGATGTTGTGGATCGGTGGAGGGAATACTTCGAAGACCTCCTCAATCCCACCAACACGTCTTCCTATGAGGAAGTAGTGCCTGGGGAATCTGTGGTGGACTCTCCTATTTCTGGGGCTGAGGTTGCTGAGGTAGTTAAAAAGCTCCTCGGTGGCAAGGCCCCGGGGGGGGATGAGATCTGCCCAGAGTTCCTTAAGGCTCTGGATGCTGTGGGGCTGTCTTGGTTGACAAGACTCTGCAGCATCGCGTGGACATCGGGGGCGGTACCTCTGGATTGGCAGACCGGGGTGGTGGTTCCTCTCTTTAAGAAGGGGAACCGGAGGGTGTGTTCTAACTATCGTGGGATCACACTCCTCAGCCTTCCCGGTAAGGTCTATTCAGGTGTGCTGGAGAGGAGGCTACACCGGATAGTCGAACCTCGGATTCAGGAGGAACAGTGTGGTTTTCGTCCTGGTCGTGGAACTGTGGACCAGCTCTATACTCTCGGCAGGGTCCTTGAGGGTGCATGGCAGTTTGCCCAACCAGTCTACATGTGCTTTGTGGACTTGGAGAAGGCATTCGACCGTGTCCCTCGGGAAGTCCTGTGGGGAGTGCTCAGAGAGTATGGGGTATCGGACTGTCTGATTGTGGCGGTCCGCTCCCTGTATGATCAGTGCCAGAGTTTGGTCCGCATTGCCGGCATTAAGTCGGACACGTTTCCAGTGAGAGTTGGACTCCGCCAAGGCTGCCCTTTGTCACCGATTCTGTTCATAACTTTTATGGACAGAATTTCTAGGCGCAGTCAAGGCGTTGAGGGGATCTGGTTTGGTGGCTGCAGGATTAGGTCTCTGCTTTTTGCAGATGATGTGGTCCTGATGGCTTCATCTGGCCAGGATCTTCAGCTCTCGCTGGATCGGTTCGCAGCGGAGTGTGAAGCGACTGGGATGAGAATCAGCACCTCCAAGTCCGAATCCATGGTTCTCGCCCGGAAAAGGGTGGAGTGCCATCTCCGGGTTGCGGAGGAGACCCTGCCCCAAGTGGAGGAGTTCAAGTACCTCGGAGTCTTGTTCACGAGTGAGGGAAGAGTGGATCGTGAGATCAACAGGCGGATCGGTGCGGCGTCTTCAGTAATGTGGACGCTGTATCGATCCGTTGTGGTGAAGAAGGAGCTGAGCCGGAAGGCAAAGCTCTCAATTTACCGGTCGATCTACGTTCCCATCCTCACCTATGGTCATGAGCTTTGGGTTATGACCGAAAGGACGAGATCACGGGTACAAGCGGCCGAAATGAGTTTCCCCCGCCGGGTGGCTGGGCTCTCCCTTAGAGATAGGGTGAGAAGCTCTGCCATCCGGGGGGAGCTCAAAGTAAAGCCGCTGCTCCTCCACATCGAGAGGAGCCAGATGAGGTGGTTCGGGCATCTGGTCAGGATGCCACCCTAACGCCTCCCTAGGGAGGTGTTTAGGGCACGTCCGACCGGTAGGAGGCCACGAGGAAGACCCAGGACACGTTGGGAAGACTATGTCTCCCGGCTGGCCTGGGAACGCCTCGGGATCCCCCGGGAGGAGCTGGACGAAGTGGCTGGGGAGAGGGAAGTCTGGGCTTCCCTGCTTAAGCTGCTGCCCCCGCGACCCGACCTCGGATGAGCGGAAGAAGATGGATGGATGGATGGATGGATGGCAGCACGGTGGTACAGGGGTTAGTGCGTGTGCCTCACAATACGAAGGTCCTGGGTTCGCTCTGTGTCTTTCTGAGTGGAGTTTGCATGTTCTCCCTGTGACTGCATGGGTTCCCTCCGTGTACTACGGCTTCCTCCCACCTCCAAAGACATGCACCTGGGGATAGGTTGATTGGCAACACTAAATTGGCACTAGTGTGTGAATGTGAGTGTGAATGTTGTCTGTCTATCTGTGTTGGCGCTGCGATGAGGTGGCGACTTGTCCAGGGTGTACCCCGCCTTCTGCCCAAATGCAGCTGGGATAGGCTCCAGCACCCCCGCAACCCCAAAAGGGACAAGCGGTAGAAAATGGATGGATTTCCAAAAGACATATTTTTTGCCAGCACTGTGCGTTTAAGTTGTAGCCAATATGTATTCGGTTTTAAAAAAAAGTTTTATTATAATTTATATCTCAAATAATGTTTTACGAGACCCTTGTTCTGTCAAGAATTTATTCTGAATCGAATTGTCAACCCAAGAATCAAAATCCAATCGTGAGGTGTCAAAAGATTCCCACTTTTAATAATTATATATATTTTATAAAAAAATGATAGTTATTAAGGGAAATTGCACTTTTTTTGGAATTGTGCCTTATCAATCCTTATGTGGGACAAGCACACATATGTTTTTCTTTTTTATGCATTCTGACTAGTAAATAAATGGTAGCAAAAGTCAGTCACAGTAGAGGTAATGGGATTTGCTCTATTCCGCTTATAAAGCACTCTAAAAACCCCCAAAAATCTCTATCACCGTTTTATATACACACTTTAAGTTTATACTGTATGCAATGTAGTAAGTGGCACATTCATAATAGCATGCATTATTTGTGTATTTTAGTCATTTTAAGCATTTTAAAAATGTTCGCTATTTCCTACAACAACAACAACAACAACAACTACTAATAATCGAGGCAGACTTTGTTATGAGGGGCCGTTAGGGACATTATTCAGAATTACCTCTTACATACACTACTGAAATGCTCTCACATAAACAACTAAAATCTTTTTCTTTTATACACACTACTGGAACACTCTAATAAACACTACTGAAATGCTCTTACATACACTACTGAAACACTCTTATAAACACTACTGAAACACTCTTATATACACTACTGAAATGCTCTTACATACACTACTGAAATGCTCTTATAAACACTACTGAAACACTCTTATAAACACTACTGAAACACATTTATAAACACTACTGAAACACTCTTATAAACACTACTGAAATGCTCTTACATACACTACTGAAATGCTCTTATAAACACTACTGAAACACTCTTATAAACACTACTGAAACACTCTTATAAACACTACTGAAACATTCTTATAAACACTACTGAAACACTCTAATAAACACTACTGAAATGCTCTTACATACACTACTGAAACACTCTTATAAACACTACTGAAACACTCTTATATACACTACTGAAATGCTCTTACATACACTACTGAAATGCTCTTATAAACACTACTGAAACACTCTTATAAACACTACTGAAACACATTTATAAACACTACTGAAACACTCTTATAAACACTACTGAAATGCTCTTACATACACTACTGAAATGCTCTTATAAACACTACTGAAACACTCTTATAAACACTACTGAAACACTCTTATAAACACTACTGAAACACTCTTATAAACACTACTGAAACATTCTTATAAACACTACTGAAACACTCTTATAAACACTACTGAAACACTCTTATAAACACTACTGAAACATTCTTACATACACTACTGAAACACTCTTATAAACACTACTGAAATGTTTTTCTCTCACGCACACACACACCTGGAATTATTTTTCACTAGTATGTATAAACGGGTTTCACCGATGTGTGTGTGTGTGTGCTTTTTACACGTGCGTGTGAGGGACAACAATTTCAGTAGTATGTGTGCAAAGATTTCAGTTATGTGTATGAGCGCATCTTACCAGTGTGTATACGAGCATTTGACCACTATGTGTAAGAGCATCTTACCAGTGTGTGTGAGCGATGTTGCATTCCGGTTCCGGTATAATCCCCGCCCCTTTTCAGAGAAGTTTTGTTTTTTGTTTTTTTTAAAGCCAAGTTGTGGACAAAATGTCTGCCGACAAGTAGCTTAACCGAGGCGGGAGCTCCACTTCATAATTTGAGGGCTTCAGCGGAGAATATAAGAACACTTTCAATGCAACAAGGGTCGGGCTGCCGCCGTGGGTCTCCCCTGCAGGACGCGGCACCTGAGCGGCCACACAGCGGTGCCTTTCTCCTCCCGACAGCCAAGCAGTCTGGAGCACTCGTTCCATTGCGAGTTTGCACCGCACACATGCAACGTTTCAGTTCATGGACAAAAGGAGGAAAAGGTAATTAGACATTATTTATTTCTAAATGATTGTTGAATCACACGAAATGTAAGACAACATGGCATTGTAGTCAGCTACAATGGTAACATGTCGAAATGTGAGTCACGTCGTGTTACGTCAGTAGCTAATCCTATACTAATGATAATGCATTGCATTTATTTAGCGCTTTTCTATCGACTAGATAAGGGGTCCCCAAACTACGGCCCGCGAGCCGGTTACGGCCCGCCAAAGTCCAACATCCGGCCCGCTGAAAATTTTTTTTTTTTGTATTATTATTTTCAATCTGTCTTTTTTACTTCATTTTTTGGTGTCCCCTAGCCGCTCAGGCAAATCATATTGTCTACAAATGCATTTCCCTGTATGACTTATATTGTCTTAACTGTTTTCATGTGATCTGATTGTTACATTCTTATTTCAGAGTCACCACACAGCTGCATGACCATTTCAACAAAGACGGAATAAACAACCTCTGGATTCATGGAACTTCTCTGCAAACAAATATATTAATTGGAATATTCAATAAATTTCACATAAACATATTAAATATCCTTTTTTTTTTTTTGCTCAAAAAAGGTTCCCTATGCCTTATTATTTATATACTTTTCAATGCTTCTTGAAGTCAGACAATAGATATTGTTTGTCTAAAATTATAGTTTAAGTTAATGTGTTAATATTTACACCTAGCCCCTAACCTAAATACAATAATCATAAGACAAAAAAATTGTGTATCACAAGCGTTTGGGACAAGTTTGGGGAGATTTTGACAGTGTGTGTGGTGGTGGGGGCTGGATGACATTGCTAGTCAGAACATAAAATAACTTAAAAACCTCAACCGTAGAAACATAAATGTTCACAGCACCAACGTATTGCAGTGTTATTTTGATATTTGCAATAATAAAGTGGGCAACTTCATACAGGTCTGTATAACAGGTTCCTTATTTATTTATTTTTTACAAAATGTTTAAACAAAATGTTAATTCGCAGAATACACTGCACAGGTAAAGAAAACATTTTAACAAACCTTATAATTCCCATGTTGTCCACTGAATAAAGTGCAGAATTGAAGTGAAAAGGTCTATTCCATAGTTGCTATCATTTTCAAGTGGGTTCACTTGTTGAAAAATGTTCATTGTAGTCTCATTAATGTTTACATCTATGTCTGGAATTACACACCGACAAGTATTGAAAGTATATGAATAATGAGACATAAGGAACCATTCTGAGCCAAAAAAGGTTGTTTTCAACACACTGTTGAAAATAAAATTTACAATGTTTCTATGTGAAATTTATTGAATATTCCAATTAATATATTTGTGTGCAAGAAGCATTGGAACGTATATAAATAATAAGGCATAGGGAACCTTTTTTGAGAAAAAAAAAAAGATATTTAATATGTTTATGTGAAATTTATTGAATATTCCAATTAATATATTTGTGTGCAGAGAAGTTCCATGAATCCAGAGGTTGTTTATTCCGTCTTTGTTGAAATGGTCATGCAGCTGTATGGTGACTCTGAAATAAGAATGTAACAATCAGATCACATGAAAACAGTTAAGACAATATAAGTCCTACAGGGAAATGCATTTGTAGACAATATGATTTTCCTGAGCGGCTGGGGGACACCAAAAAATGAATTAAAAAAGACTGATTGAAAATAATAATCCAAAAAAAAAAGTTTTTCCAGCGGGCCGGATGTTGGGGACCCCTTATCTAGTCGATAGAAAAGCGCTAAATAAATGCAATGCATTATCATTAGTATATGATTAGCTACTGACGTAACACGACTTGACTCACATTTCGACATGTTACCATTGTAGCTCACTACAATGCCATGTTGTCTTACATTTCGTGTGATTCAACAATCATTTAGAAATAAATAATGTCTAATTACCTTATCCTCCTTTTGCCCCGATGTCCATGAACTGAAACGTTGCATGTGTGCGGTGCAAACTCGCAATGGAACGAGTGCTCCAGACTGCTTGGCTGTCGGGAGGAGAAAGGCACCGCTGTGTGGCCGCTCAGGTGCCGCGTCCTGCAGGGGAGACCCATGGCGGCAGTCCGACCCTTGTTGCATTGAAAGTGGCCTTATATTCTCCGCTGAAGCCCTCAAATTATGAAGTGGAGCTCCCGCCTCGGTTAAGCTACTTGTCGGCAGACATTTTGTCCACAACTTGGCTTTAAAAAAAATAAAAATAAACTTGTCTGAAAAGGGGCGGGGATTATACCGGAACCGGAATGCAACATCGCTCACACACACTAGTAAGATGCTCTTACACATAGTGGTCAAATGCTCGTATACACACTGGTAAGATGCGCTCATACACATAACTGAAATCTTTGCACACATACTACTGAAATTGTTGTCCCTCACACGCACGTGTAAAAAGCACACACACACACACAGGTGAAATCCCTTTATACATACTAGTGAAAAATAATTCCAGGTGTGTGTGCGTGCGTGAGAGAAAAACATTTCAGTAGTGTTTATAAGAGTGTTTCAGTAGTGTATGTAAGAATGTTTCAGTAGTGTTTATAAGAGTGTTTCAGTAGTGTTTATAAGAGCGCTTCAGTAGTGTATGTAAGAGTGTTTCAGTAGTGTTTATAAGAGTGTTTCAGTAGTGTTTATAAGAGTGTTTCAGTAGTGTTTATAAGAGTGTTTCAGTAGTGTTTATAAGAGCGTTTCTGTAGTGTTTATAAAAGCGTTTCAGTAGTGTTTATAATAGTGTTTCAGTAGTATTTATAAGAGTGTTTCAGTAGTGTTTATAAGAGTGTTTCAGTAGTGTTTATAAGAGCATTTCAGTAGTGTATATAAGAGTGTTTCAGTAGTGTTTATAAGAGTGTTTCAGTAGTGTTTATAAGAGCATTTCAGTAGTGTATGTAAGAGCATTTCAGTAGTGTTTATAAGAGTGTTTCAGTAGTGTTTATAAAAAGTGTTTCAGTAGTGTTTATACGAGCATTTCAGTAGTGTATGTAAGAGCATTTCAGTAGTTTATGTAAGAGTGTTTCAGTAGTGTTTATAAGAGTGTTTCAGTAGTGTTTATAAGAGCGCTTCAGTAGTGTATGTAAGAGTGTTTCAGTAGTGTTTATAAGAGTGTTTCAGTAGTGTTTATAAGAGTGTTTCAGTAGTGTTTATAAGAGCGTTTCTGTAGTGTTTATAAAAGTGTTTCAGTAGTGTTTATAAGAGTGTTTCAGTAGTGTTTATAAGAGTATTTCAGTAGTGTTTATAAGAGTGTTTCAGTAGTGTATATAAGAGTGTTTCAGTAGTGTTTATAAGAGTGTTTCAGTAGTGTTTATAAGAGTGTTTCAGTAGTGTTTATAAGAGCGTTTCAGTAGTGTTTATAAGAGCATTTCAGTAGTGTATGTAAGAGCATTTCAGTAGTGTTTATAAGAGTGTTTCAGTAGTGTTTATAAGAGTGTTTCAGTAGTGTTTATAAGAGCGTTTCAGTAGTGTCTATAAGAGCATTTCAGTAGTGTATGTAGGAGCATTTCAGTAGTGTATGTAAGAGTGTTTCAGTAGTGTTTATAAGAGTGTTTCAGTAGCGTATGTAAGAGCATTTCAGTAGTGTATGTAAGAGCGTTTCAGTAGTGTTTATAAGAGTGTTTCAGTAGTGTTTATAAGAGTGTTTAAGTAGTGTTTATAAGAGGGTTTCAGTAGTGTTTATAAGAGCGTTTCAGTAGTGTTTATAAGAACATTTCAGTAGTGTATGTAAGAGCATTTCAGTAGTGTTTATAAGAGTGTTTCAGTAGTGTTTATAAGAGTGTTTCAGTAGTGTATGTAAGAGCATTTCAGTAGTGTATGTAAGAGCATTTCAGTAGTGTTTATAAGAGTGTTTTAGTAGTGTTTATAAGAGTGTTTCAGTAGCGTATGTAAGAGCATTTCAGTAGTGTTTATAAGAGTGTTTCAGTAGTGTGTATAAAAGAAAAAGGTTTCAGTTGTTTATGTGAGAGCATTTCAGTAGTGTATGTAAGAGGTAATTCTCAATAATGTCCCTAACGGCCCCTCATACTTTGTGAGAGCCAACGACTACTACTTCGAGACAAATGATGATCCAGAAGCAAACATTTTTGAGCCTGAATATACGGAGAATGAGCTACACATTTTAGAAGCTGGGTGATAAGCAGATTCAGCAAGTATCACTATTGCTAAGTGCTAAGCAAGAAATACAAACTACGTACATAGTAAAACAATCACTTACTGTACAATGACTGCGCTCATTGGGATACCGACTGATAGGATGTTTATATTTTTCCGTTTAGATGAAGAATGAATCAAAATCCTCACACAGGCAAAAACAAAAGGTGAGTACAAACTAGTTCCTTTCATGTATTTTGCGCGATATTCAGGTCTAAGTTGACTGTCAAAGCTGACCAACTTCTTAGTTTATGGCCACAATCTTCTACTAAACAAGCGAGAGGCATGATTCAAAATCTAGAATTAACGTTTACTAACTCAGCAGCTCAGTATGTCAATAGCTGCATAAGCTAGTTACCTTTCTTATCACGGCGCCGCTAAAAGTAGTTCCTCCGGGTTAGCGCTTACAATAACGATATCGCAAATACTTGGTTAATATGCAGGTGATGACATGTAAATGGAGCATTGTTGGTGATGTTGGGATGTTTTCTTAGAGGGTTTTATGCAATAGATTACTTCCATTAGCCACCTGGAACTTATCATTATTTACAAATTAGAATGCAATAAAAAATACATATATGTTGGCTACATAGAGATTGTGAATGATAGGCACAATTTTAAAAAACTGCAGTTCCCCTTTAACAATATAACATGTTTGATGCATGGCAATCAGATGAGATGCCTTTTTGTATTATTAATGTGCATTATGGTATTAAATTCAAGTGTAATCACGATTTATTTCCCTGACAGATCATTTTAAATGATTCAGAATGAAAGTACATAAATCAAAAGTCTGCAATAACTTTGCGATGCTAACATTAATGTGGATACTTGAGTGAAAAAAAATTGTTATTTAAAAGCATACATTAACGCTTAAAGGCCTACTGAAACCCACTACTACCGACCACGCAGTCTGATAGTTTATATATCAATGATGAAATCTTAACATTATAACACATGCCAATACGGCCGGGTTAACTTATAAAGTGACATTTTAAATTTGCCGCTAAACTTCCGGTTCGAAACGCCTCTGCGTGTGACGTATGCGTGTGACGTAGCCCGGCGAACACGGGTATGCCTTCCACATTGAAGCCGATACGAAAAAGCTCTGTTTTCATTTCATAATTCCACAGTATTCTGGACATCTGTGTTCGTGAATCTGTTTCAATCATGTTCATTGCATTATGGAGAAGGAAGCCGAGCAAGCAAAGAAGAAAGTTGTCGGTGCGAAATGGACGTATTTTTCGAACGTAGTCAGCCACAACAGTACACAGCCGGCGCTTCTTTGTTTACATTCCCGAAAGATGCAGTCAAGATGGAAGAACTCGGATAACAGAGACTCTAACCAGGAGGACTTTTGATTTGGATACACAGACGCCTGTAGAGAACTGGGACAACACAGACTCTTACCAGGATTACTTTGATTTGGATGACAAAGACGCAGACGTGCTACTGTGAGTATGCAGCTTTGGCTTTTTTTTGCGTATGTACATAACTTTTTTTAAAATATATAAGCTTTATGAACCTTGGGTTAGGTGAACGGTCTTTTGGGCTGAGTGATTGTGTGTGTTGATCATGTGTTTGAATTGTATTGGCGTGTTCTATGGAGCTAGGAGCTAGCAGAGGAGCTAGGAGCTAGCATAACACGTACCGTACCGTACGTGCGCGTCACGTACGTAACTTTTTAAAAATATATAAGCTTTATGAACCTTGGGTTAGGTGAACGGTCTTTTGGGCTGAGTGATTGTGTGTGTTGATCGGGTGTTTGAATTGTATTGGCGTGTTCTATGGAGCTAGGAGCTAGCAGAGGAGCTAGGAGCTAGCATAACAAACACGCAGGTGTTATTATGCAGGATTAATTTGTGGCATATTAAATATAAGCCTGGTTGTGTTGTGGCTAATAGAGTATATATATGTCTTGTGTTTATTTACTGTTGTAGTCATTCCCAGCTGAATATCAGGTACCGTGAGTATGCAGCCTTGGCTGCTAAACATTCGATAACTTGACCGTATGTGCGCGTCACGTACGTAACTTTTTAAAAATATATAAGCTTTATGAACCTTGGGTTAGGTAAACGGTCTTTTGGGCTGAGTGATTGTGTGTGTTGATCAGGTGTTTGAATTGTATTGGCGTGTTCTATGGAGCTAGGAGCTAGCAGAGGAGCTAGGAGCTAGCATAACAAACACGCAGGTGTTTTTATGCAGGATTAATTTGTGGCATATTAAATATAAGCCTGGTTGTGTTGTGGCTAATAGAGTATATATACGTCTTGTGTTTATTTACTGTTGTAGTCATTCCCAGCTGAATATCAGGTCACCCCCGGCTCTCACAGCATCTTCCCTATCTGAATAGCTTCAACTCCCCACTAGTCCTTCACTTGCACTTTACTCATCCACAAATCTTTCATCCTCGCTCAAATTAATGGGGAAATTGTCGCTTTCTCGGTCCGAATCTCTCTCACTTCATGCGGCCATCATTGTAAACAATAGGGAACTTTGCGTATATGTTCAACTGACTACGTCACGCTACTTCCGGTAGGTGCAAGCCTTTTTTTTATCAGATACCAAAAGTTGCAATCTTTATCGTCGTTGTTCTATACTAAATCCTTTCAGCAAAAATATGGCAATATCGCGAAATGATCAAGTATGACACATAGAATAGATCTGCTATCCCCGTTTAAATAAAAAAAAATCATTTCAGTAGGCCTTTAATGCACAAATTCAGCTCGACATAAGTAGAAAATGCACTGCTTTGAGTTGTTAAAAATGTATTTCATATAAAACAAGAATGCCAACCTCCCTCAAGCTTGTTTGGATTGTCTTTCTAAATATTGTGCTTAAGAGGAAACGTGTATTAGCGACTGTTGGATCAAGAATAAAACAGCCTGATTACCAGGTTGTTATCCAAATGGAGCAGACACAAGTGATATCTGAGCACAGACAAGAGGACAGTAACGTGGTAACTGTACAGCAGCTTGTTAGTGTCCTTTGAAGAAAACAACCTTGCCACATTATGGTTGTCTCTTAGCTTTCCATCTTTTGATCAAAAAACTTTCATTTCTGTTCTCTGGTGAAGTCGCACCAATTTCAACAATTCAAGATTTTATTTTGCATAGAAAACTCTACTTTTGACCAATGTGTTGGCAAGCAGGCTGGGGATGGGTACCTTTCATATTTGAATGGTTGGGGTACCAACTCTCAGTAACTGGGATTTGATACCGATACTCAATGGTACCAATTTTCGGTACTTTTATGTGTGTTCATGTGCCATCTATCCATCCATCTTCTTCTGCTTATCTGGGGTCGGGTCGTGGGGGCAGCAGTCAGTCCCAGACTTCCCTCTCCTCAGCCACTTTGTACAGCTCCTCCTGGGGGATCCAGAGGCCTTCCCAGGCCAGCTGGGAGACGTCATTACCCCTTTTTTGTCCTGGGTCTTCCGCGTAGCCTCCTACCGGTCGGACATGCCCTAAACACCTGTTTAGGGGCATCCTGACCAGATGCCCGAACCACCATATCTGGCTCCTCTCGATGTGGATGAGCAGCAACTTTATTCTGAGCTCCTCCTGAATGACAGAGCTTCTCACCATATCTTTAAGGGAGAGCCCCACCACCCGGCAGAGGAAACTAATTTCGACCGCTTGTACCCGTGATCTGATAGAGGAGTTTGAGTGTCCCAATGATCCTAGGAGCTATGTCGTCCCGGGGCTTATATGCCCCCTGGTAGGGTCTCCCAACGTAAACTAGGCCTAGGTGGGGGACTAGACACATAGAAGTTTGAAGATCTTTATGAAAAAATTAAATCTAGGACTAAGATTTCCCTCACCCAGACGGGGGTCAGCGGGGACCCCCTCTAGAGCCAGGCCTGGAGGTGGGTCACGATTTGCGGGCCTGTCCCTATGGGGGACAGGCCCGCAGCTAGAAGAGAAAACGTGGGTCCCCCCCTCCAATGGACCCACCTCTCATAGTAGGGGGCATAGAAGTTGGGTGATATGTGGGCTGGGCGGCAGCCGAAGACAGGGCCCTTGGCGATCCTCTTGGGACGTGGAATGTCATCTCGCTGGGGGTGAAGGAGCCTGAGCTGGTGCGTGAAGTGGAGAAGTACCGACTGGATCTTGTTGGACTCACTTTGACGCAAAGCAAGGGCTCTGGAACCAGTCCTCTTGAGAGGGGCTGAACTCTCTTCCACTCTGGCGTTGCACGCAGTGACAGCCGATGGGCAGGGTTAGCAATACTTGTTGCCCCGTGCCTCATAGCCTGTATGTTGGAGTTTAACCCGGTGGACGAGGGGGTAGCTTCCCTCCGCCTCCGGGTGGTGGGACAGGTGCTGACTGTTGTTTGTGCTTATGCATCAAACAGCATTTGTTCATGTGTCAATTAATTTCCATTGGTTTAATAATAACATCTATTTTTGTATTTTAACATTTAATAGTGAGCTTACTATGATATCTGGGCTGTGTAGTTGTAGTTTTCTTACATTTCTGAATCTCACTGCAAGTAGTAGACGTTGCGTGCAGTCGCAGTTCCAAGACATTAGATGACAGTAGTAGAAAGGTAACAATGTGTTGCCTAGTCAGGAAATAGTCTTTGCCATGCAGCTAAATATGACAGTCTAGTCTAATTTTGATACCTAAAAAGTGTTTAAACTGTAAGTATTGTACTTATTACACACCAGTTGTTGAATTTTAACGCGCATCTTACCGTATTTTCTGGACTATAAGCTTTTTCCCAAGCTTTGAACCTTGCAGTGTATGCAAAGGTGCGGCTAATCAATTGATTTTTCTTCGCTTACGGCTAAATTATGGATTGGATTAAGCAAATAAATCAAACAATCGACTTTAATAAACTGTTCAAAAACTCAAAGTGTTTACAAAGTACAAGGAAGAAGAATCCTGATAGACATCTTGAACCTTATTAAAATCGGGGAAAATCGTATTCATCTCATACAGGATGAATAAAGACATTGATTTATTTTCTGTTTTGTTAGCCGTTTAATTGCTGTGTTACAGGCACCGCTTGGAAACAATTAAGGTATGTAAATTAACATTTACAAAATCTTTCTATGTAAACATCCCATTTCACAACATACTGGTATATATCTGCGGTTTATAATCCAGTGCAGCTAATATATAAAATAAATATTTTTTCTTTTTAAATGTAGTTGGCAGTCCAATTTATAGTCTGGAAAATACAATAGTTGCAGTTTTCACTACCAAATTTGGAGGTGTTGAAATCGCCATGTAAAATTGCTAATGCCAATCAGTCGGACTGTGAATTTCTGGACACCACATGATTCGATTCGATTCGATTCTTGGGGGTAAATATTTGATTCAGAATCGATTCTCTGTTTAAAACGATTCTCGATTCAAAATCTATACTTTTTTAATAACATTGGATGCCAGTCCAATGATTAACTACATTCCTCCTTAAAATAGATAGCTCGGAAAAAGTTTTATATTACTTAAAAGAAAACTGGTTTTGTTTAATAAAATGCTTCCTAAACATTTAATAAAGTCAAATACAAATAAGGCAACAAGAGAAGTATCCAACATGTCTCTTTTGTTAAGTAAATCTGTTATGATATATATATATTTTTGAATCAATTAAGAATCGTTACAAATAAGAATCGCGATTAATCTCAAAATCTATTTTTTGACATCGATCTAGCGCATTTAGGAAAAGTGGACCCTCACTTATGTTCCAGTGTTTTCTATTTGTTGGCAAATAGAAAACTGAGAGCTGCTTGAAGGATTGTTTCTCCCGTCAAGCGTTTGAGCCGATGCCTTCTTAGTCTGCAACCGGACGTGACAACGTCACCACAACAAAAGGTATTGAACTATAGTACCATTTAATTTTTACGCATCAAATTTGGTACCCCAGCAGGCATTAAGCTATAGAGATGTGAACGTACCAAACACACTTGGTTATAGGTTTCAAGTTCCATACGCAAGGCTCACATGTTATTTGTTTTTATTTGCGCCCATTTCAATTGAATTCCCCCTGGCACTGTTGCGATCAGTAAACCCTGTTCGTGTTCCATTGCAGGTTGAGTGGGCGGGATGGCGATAGCTGCATCAGCTACAGAAATATGGTGATGCGATAGCAAGCAACATAGTGTACACTCGTCAATTAATTGAATTTGCTGACAATATCAATAAATCTGGAAACAAAGTAAAAGCTAATAATTAAAGTGTTTACACAATACTGACCGACTGGGACACACTTTGAGTTTGGTTTGGTCGTTGCTATTCTGCTTAAGTCCTGTTGTGCCAAAATAATCTGTTGCCAAAACAAGAATAATTTTTTGCTGTGTGATCTTGTTATGCGTATGTTCATAAGAACCCTTTTCAAAAAAACAACATGCATGTGTTAATATTAGAGGTTAGCAATGTGCTAATAAAAAGTATGAAAGAAAAAGTACAGGTAAAAAATACGTAATTTTTTAATACGCTGTTTATTCACTTTTTAAAAGCTTAAAAGGAAAAGGGTTTTGGGATATTTAGTGACTCTGCTTCAACTGTCTGGCGGCATAGTCTTTAAACCGGTTTAACTTGTACAGTACAAAAAACACAATGGAGTGGGTTTAAAGGCCTACTGAAACCCACTACTACCGACCACGCAGTCTGATAGTTTATATATCAATGATGAAATCTTAACATTATAACACATGCCAATACGGCCGGGTTAACTTATAAAGTGACATTTTAAATTTGCCGCTAAACTTCCGGTTCGAAACGCCTCTGAGGATGACGTATGCGCGTGACGTAGCCCGGCGAACACGGGTATGCCTTCCACATTGAAGCCAATACGAAAAAGCTCTGTTTTCATTTCATAATTCCACAGTATTCTGGACATCTGTGTTCGTGAATCTGTTGCAATCATGTTCATTGCATTATGGAGAAAGAAGCTGAGCAAGCAAAGAAGAAAGTTGTCGGTGCGAAATGGACGTATTTTTCGAACGTAGTCAGCAACAACAGTACACAGCCGGCGCTTCTTTGTTTACATTCCCGAAAGATGCAGTCAAGATGGAAGAACTCGGATAACAGAGACTCTAACCAGGAGGACTTTTGACTTCGATACACAGACGCCTGTAGAGAACTGGGACAACACAGACTCTTACCAGGATTACTTTGATTTGGATGACAAAGACGCAGACGTGCTACTGTGAGTATGCAGCTTTGGCTTCTAAACATTTGATCGCTTGACCGTATGTGCGCAACTTTTTTTTGCGTATGTACGTAACTTTTTTTAAATATATAAGCTTTATGAACCTTGGGTTAGGTGAACGGTCTTTTGGGCTGAGTGATTGTGTGTGTTGATCAGGTGTTTGAATTGTATTGGCGTGTTCTATGGAGCTAGGAGCTAGCAGAGGAGCTACGAGCTAGCATAACACACACGTAGGTGTTTTTATGCAGGATTAATTTGTGGCATATTAAATATAAGCCTGGTTGTGTTGTGGCTAATAGAGTATATATATGTCTTGTGTTTATTTACTGTTGTAGTCATTCCCAGCTGAATATCAGGTCGCCCCCGGCTTTCACAGCATCTTCCCTATCTGAATAGCTTCAACTCTCCACTAGTCCTTCACTTGCACTTTACTCATCCACAAATCTTTCATCCTCGCTCAAATTAATGGGGAAATTGTCGCTTTCTCGGTCCGAATCTCTCTCACTTCATGCGGCCATCATTGTAAACAATAGGGAACTTTGCGTATACGTTCAACTGACTACGTCACGCTACTTCCGGTAGGGGCAAGCCTTTTTATTATCAGATACCAAAAGTTGCAATCTTTATCGTCGTTGTTCTATACTAAATCCTTTCAGCAAAAATATGGCAATATCGCGAAATGATCAAGTATGACACATAGAATAGATCTGCTATCCCCGTTTAAATAAAAAAAATTCATTTCAGTAGGCCTTTAAAGGCCTACTGAAACCCACTACTACCGACCACGCAGTCTGATAGTTTATATATCAATGATGAAATCTTAACATTATAACACATGCCAATACGGCCGGGTTAACTTATAAAGTGACATTTTAAATTTGCCGCTAAACTTCCGGTTCGAAACGCCTCTGAGGATGACGTATGCGCGTGACGTAGCCCGACGAACACGGGTATGCCTTCCACATTGAAGCCAATATGAAAAAGCTCTGTTTTCATTTCATAATTCCACAGTATTCTGGACATCTGTGTTCGTGAATCTGTTTCAATCATGTTCATTGCATTATGGAGAAGGAAGCCAAGCAAGCAAAGAAGAAAGTTGTCGGTGCGAAATGGACGTATTTTTCGAACGTAGTCAGCCACAACAGTACACAGCCGGCGCTTCTTTGTTTACATTCCCGAAAGATGCAGTCAAGATGGAAGAACTCGGATAACAGAGACTCTAACCAGGAGGACTTTTGATTTGGATACACAGACGCCTGTAGAGAACTGGGACAACACAGACTCTTACCAGGATTACTTTGATTTGGATGACAAAGACGCAGACGTGCTACTGTGAGTATGCAGCTTTGGCTTTTTTTTTGCGTATGTACGTAACTTTTTTAAAATATATAAGCTTTATGAACCTTGGGTTAGGTGAACGGTCTTTTGGGCTGAGTGATTGTGTGTGTTGATCATGTGTTTGAATTGTATTGGCGTGTTCTATGGAGCTAGGAGCTAGCAGAGGAGCTAGGAGCTAGCATAACACGTACCGTACCGTAAGTGCGCGTCACGTACGTAACTTTTTAAAAATATATAAGCTTTATGAACCTTGGGTTAGGTGAACGGTCTTTTGGGCTGAGTGATTGTGTGTGTTGATCGGGTGTTTGAATTGTATTGGCGTGTTCTATGGAGCTAGGAGCTAGCAGAGGAGCTAGGAGCTAGCATAACAAACACGCAGGTGTTATTATGCAGGATTAATTTGTGGCATATTAAATATAAGCCTGGTTGTGTTGTGGCTAATAGAGTATATATATGTCTTGTGTTTATTTACTGTTGTAGTCATTCCCAGCTGAATATCAGGTACCGTGAGTATGCAGCCTTGGCTGCTAAACATTCGATAACTTGACCGTATGTGCGCGTCACGTACGTAACTTTTTAAAAATATATAAGCTTTATGAACCTTGGGTTAGGTAAACGGTCTTTTGGGCTGAGTGATTGTGTGTGTTGATCAGGTGTTTGAATTGTATTGGCGTGTTCTATGGAGCTAGGAGCTAGCAGAGGAGCTAGGAGCTAGCATAACAAACACGCAGGTGTTTTTATGCAGGATTAATTTGTGGCATATTAAATATAAGCCTGGTTGTGTTGTGGCTAATAGAGTATATATATGTCTTGTGTTTATTTACTGTTGTAGTCATTCCCAGCTGAATATCAGGTCACCCCCGGCTCTCACAGCATCTTCCCTATCTGAATAGCTTCAACTCCCCACTAGTCCTTCACTTGCACTTTACTCATCCACAAATCTTTCATCCTCGCTCAAATTAATGGGGAAATTGTCGCTTTCTCGGTCCGAATCTCTCTCACTTCATGCGGCCATCATTGTAAACAATAGGGAACTTTGCGTATATGTTCAACTGACTACGTCACGCTACTTCCGGTAGGTGCAAGCCTTTTTTTTATCAGATACCAAAAGTTGCAATCTTTATCGTCGTTGTTCTATACTAAATCCTTTCAGCAAAAATATGGCAATATCGCGAAATGATCAAGTATGACACATAGAATAGATCTGCTATCCCCGTTTAAATAAAAAAAATTCATTTCAGTAGGCCTTTAAGTAAACTTGACAAAACTCTTGTCACAATGGAAGGACGCTGAAGGGAGGGATCGCTTGAATCACATAATTTGGAAAAACACCAAAATTGGACCCTGATTTAAATTGTAGTACCAGGTGGAAATTACACAATAAGGAGATTGTTTACAGAAACATGATATTACTATTTTTGGAATTTTGACCACTAGCCACAATCTTTATGTGCATTTTTCCCTTTTCCGTGCGTTGTAAATAGTGAGAAACTCCCAGTAAGAAGTGGCTAACATCACGGGTAATTGAGATTAATCTATTCCGCCTATAAAGCTCTCAAAAACACAGAAAAAAACGCTACATTTACATGTTGTAACCTTCATATGAACCAAGCTATCGCTTGAATTCTGACACGTGACTTCTTCTCGGAAGTGGAAAAAATTGGTGGTCAACCAAGCTAAGATGGCTGTTGTACAGTAAGCAGCGCACGGACTATCTGAGTACAAAAGAGGCTTAAATCGTCCTGCAAAAAGCAGACATGACCAAAAAATCGCAGCGGAATAGATCCCTATACTTTATCAAAAAAGATTTGTTGAGTGATATCAAGGATTGTACGTCGGTCGCGTTCCCAGACATATCGAACTATTGTGATCCAGACGTCATTCTACATGACAAAACCGATAGAAAGTTGGAAAAGCATGGAGGTCTACAACTTCTTTGTGTCTGGCTGGGTCAAAGAAATTGGTATCAAGACTCTCCTGGATAAATATTTTTAAAGTTAAAAAGTAGGGATGTCCGATAATGGCTTTTTGCCGATATCCGATATTCTGATATTGTTCAACTCTTTAATTACCGATACCGATATCAACCGATACCGATATATACAGTCGTGTAATTAACACATTATTATGCATAATTTGGACAACCAGGTATGGTGAAGATAAGGTCCTTTTTAAAAAAATAAATAAAATAAAATAAGATAAATAAATTAAAAACATTTTCTTGAATAAAAAAGAAAGTAAAACAATATAAAAACAGTTACATAGAAACTAATAATTAATGAAAATGAGTAAAATTAACTGTTAAAGGTTAGTACTATTAGTGGACCAGCAGCACGCACAATTATGTGTGCTTACGGACTGTATCCCTTGCAGACTGTATTGATATATATTGATATATAATGTAGGAACCAGAATATTAATAACAGAAAGAAACAACCCTTTTGTGTGAATGAGTGTGAATGAGTGTAAATGAGGGAGGGAGGTTTTTTGGGTTGGTGTACTAATTGTAAGTGTATCTTGTGTTTTTTATGTTGATTTAATAAAAAAAAACAAAAAAACGATACCGATAATAAAAACAACGATACCGATTATTTCCGAAATTACATTTTAAAGCATTTATCGGACATCTCTATTAAAAAGTTGAAGTACCAATGATTGTCACACACACACTAGGTGTGGCGAAATTATTCTCTGCATTTGACCCATAACCCTTGATCACCCCCGGGTATGTGAGGGGAGCAGTGAGCAGCAGCAGTGGCCGCGCCCGGGAATGTTTTTTTTTTTTGCTTGGGTAAGGTTGCAATTAATGATTTAACTTTGCGTTTACTGCTATGTTTGTTGCTGTTGCACGCACCGTTTACGTGTAGCGTCTTTTCCCCCCCGTCTTTATCAAAATATAACTACAGATGTCAACATTGTGTATGTGCTGAAAGCTTCATTTATGATTGCTGCCTTTGGTAAAAGCCTAACTCTTTTAGGTTTTACTGACATTTGCATTTTTTTATTTAGTAATTTTGATAATACAAATAATTATTATTATTACTAATACTTACATGGGAAAGTGATCACTGCAAACTCATGCATTCTTCAAGTGTGAGCTGCATGCTTTTCTCGTCGTTTCATAAAATCTTGCACTCTTTCATCCTTTTTATATACCTCTCGAGGAACTCTGAAGAAACGTTTATTCTTTTTGCGATTTGAACGAGTCGTACAGTCAAAAACAAAACAAGGATAGGGCATTTTTTCTTCGAGGAAGGCTAAATGGCGCTTCATACCCATTGAGAACAGAGCTAGATTGACCACCAAGCATATTTAACGGGAGGGAAATGAGCTGGACCTTAAATCAGTAAAATGCAAGCAATAGCAACATTTTTATTGTTGCAGCTAATATTAACTATATTTCTGGCGTCTTGACACCTTACTAAAACTGCTTCTCCAACCACTAGCGAGCAGCCAGCTACTAAGTCGCTTGAGCTGCTAGTAACGTTGGTTAAAATAAAGAAGAAGGAGTTCGAGCTGCTTCCTTATTGCTTTTGATACTAGATCTTAATCACGACTCTCACCTGTGTAATAGAAGGTTGTGGCACCAAGACAAGAAGTTGGTCAACTTTGAAAATCTACACGCTACCAACTTGATAATATATGGCTCTCAACAAATTATGGCAGCTCACAGAGCACATAAGTGCTGAAAGATACAACAATCAAATCAGTCGACATCCCAGCGAGAAAGGACATTGTAAATCACTGTTTTATGTTCCTGTTTGAAACTTGTAGCAAAAATGCAACATGATAACGTTCCAAAGCGCTCACAAAGTCTGACATCAGTGGTAGCAACGTGTTCTGAATGTTCTGTTGATGGAAAGAAGTCACAGTGATAATGTTATCACAAATGTGCCTGTTACTGTTATATTGCTGGGTATTGTGGCCAAACAGCCTAATTTTTGTTTCATCTGACATCACATGGACAAAGATAAGACCTTCTGGAGGAAAGTTCTGTGGTTAGATAAAACAAAAATTTAACTGTTTGGCCACAATACCTAGCAATATGTTTGGAGGAGAAAAGGTGAGGCCTTTAATCCCAGGAACACCATCCTACCATCAAGCATGGTGGTGGTGGTGGCCTGTTTCGCTGCCAATGGAACTGGTGCTTTACAGAGAGTAAATGGGACAATGAAAAAGGAGGATTACCTCCAAATTCTTCAGGACAACCTAAAATCATTAGCCCGGAGGTTGGGTCTTGGACGCAGTTGGGTGTTCCAACAGGACAACGACTCCAAACACATGTCAAAAGTGGTAAAGGAATGGCTAAATCAGGCTAGACTTAAGGTTTTAGAATGGCCTTCCCAAAGTCCTGACTTAAACGTGTGGACAATGCTGAAGAAACAAGTCCATGTCAGAAAACCAACACATTTAGCTGAACTGGACCAATTTTGTCAAGAGGAGTGGTCAAAAATTCAACCAGAAGCTTGTGGATGGCTACCAAATGCGCCTTATGGCAGTGAAACTTGCCAAAGGACATGTAACCAAATATTAACATTGCTGTATGTATACTTTTGACCCAGCAGATTTGGTCACATTTTCAGTAGACCCATAATGAATTCATAAAAGAACCAAACTTCATGAATGTTTTTTGTGACCAACAAGTATGTGCTCCAATCACTCTGTCACAAAAAAATAAGAGTTGTAGAAATTATTGGAAACTCAAGACAGCCATGACAATATGTTCTTTACAAGTGTATGTAAACTTTTGACCACGACTGTAGTTCCATCACTAGTTTAATAGATACAGAAACATTTGCATATAATGTTACCGTCAAATCCTTTAGGGGAGGAATCCCTTTGCCCGTGAACTTTGGGTGCGATAGCCCGTTTTCCGTACACATGGTGGTTGTTGGTGTTCTCGAAGGCGCTGTAGTCGAAGCTGGTCTTGGAGTACTTCTCCAGCTCCTTGGCCAGGTTGGATCGAGGCGTGCTGGTGGAGACATTGTTCTTGTGACCATACTGAGGATAGTCCAGTTGTTTGACAAAGCACATAGGCCTGGAAAATAAATGACGAGGGGGTGGAAGTTGGACCAAGCCACTGAACATTGCCCGAGGGAGGGGAATGAAATTTGGCTTAAAGCGGGCAGACTTGAAGGAAAGCGCAAACTGTTGGCAATAGTCCAAGGCTGAAATATGGAGGCGGATGCTGGAAAATTGAGTGCCTTTTCGGGGACAGGATATTCTATTTTTCTTATCTCGCTTTAAAACAAAGCCGTGATAATGTTTCATCATTTGATATCCTTATATATGTAGCCTCAAACCATAACAAGGAATAGATGAAGTGTACCTTCTTATCCTGTTTATGTTGAGTCAGATTTAAATATGAAATGTGCGATTAACTGTGACATCGCAGTATTTTCATTATTTACTTCAAACACACAATCACAAAAAATCGGTGCCGCAATGTGATAAATGTGACTGTGATTGTGTTACGATGATAAAGACATTTGTCTTCAATAGTAGGAGACAAATGCGGTCTCTTGCAAGTATCCACTAGAGAACATTTACATAAAACATAAAAGACTTCAACAGCTCTAAGAAATGCGATGGAGGGAAAAGAACAAAACATTCAGACATGTAAATTTAACTAACATGAGGCATCCCTCATATTATAGTAGGTCCATCTCAGAACATGCCTCAAACTATTAATCTAATGGCCACTTTTATCCAACGTCTGCCACTGATGTTGACAAAGTTTTAGTGTGCTTGTGTTGTTTGAAGACCACCTGATGAGGAGTGGGTGAAAAGAGAGTCTGCGCTACCTCAAGACCCGGTCAGAAGCCTGGTTGGGTTTAGAGCCGTCACAGCCTTGGTGTTTCTCCTGGGCTTTGGCCAGCTTCTCTGCTGCGGCAATGGGACATCCTGACAGACTGAAATACCATAAAACAAGTGGCGTCAGTGGGAAAGTACAACAACCTGGATTTGAGTGTGACAATTTGAATAAGTGATGTGTTGAGCTGAAACACAATGCTTGTTACAGTAGTGCAGACATCTGGCTGTCATCCAATCAGTCTGCTGTACAAAATCCTGAAATATTATTTAGTGTGCAAGTGTAAAACATGGTATTCTTCAAGTCTACTTGTTAACCATCACAACTTGACTCTTCAGATTACAGGCTTCATTAGTTCATGCTCAAAGACTAGATAGAGCAGCTACAGTCAGACTACAACTGATCAGATCAGGCTATACCTGTCCTATCTAGTCTTTGAACTTTAGTTTGATCGACTGCTCTCATTTGATTTTGTCATTTAAAGTCAGACTAGAGCTCAAATCCTAGGGGACACCTCTCGTCAGGATAGGGCTGACAAGATCAGACTAGAAGTAGAAGTCCAAGACTAGGTTGGGCAGCGTTGATCTAGTCAGCTCTAGTTAACTAGAGCTCAAAGACTAGTTAAGGCAGTTCTAGTTTGAGTTAGTCAGAATAGAGCTCAAAGACTATATCGGACAGCTTTAGCTGACTAGATCAGACTAGAACTCTAAAGTAAATAGGACGGCACTTGAAATGATAGAGCTGACTAGATCACACTGAAGATCCAAGATGGCGGCGCTTCACGGCGGCAGCTTCTTGCGAGCGCTCCTGGAAGTGTAGACCAATTTGGCAAAAATACCCGTCAATTCAGTCAATTTCATGGCTGGCTCACAGCGTGTTCACTCCGTGATCACTTACGACCGACTTACGATTCTGGATGTGGAGAGATCGGGCCATTTTGGGCTGAAAGATGCGTGTACGGTGGACCTACTCGCTAGCTTGGGAATTCTTCGCGAGCTACATCCAGCAGTGGCCTTCGAAGCAGCGGCGTCCACTACCAGCGGAGACTGTCAACGAAAGAGACGTAAGCGGTGCGCTCGGAAGCAGAAGCGGGGGTGTCGGGTGGGGCTAACAACAAAGCTAAAGGCGTTGTTGTTAGCGGGGCTAACAAAAAAGCTAAATGCTAATCCACAAAGAAGCGCTAATAAGGAGTCTGTTAAGCTAGAACTAGCCAGCGCCAGGCTGGATAATCCCTGCACACATAGCAATTCTCTTAGAATAATATACAACTCACATAATGTTTTTTCTGCGTCAGAGGTGGACATGCATTTTACTGAGGTGGCAAACAATCTAAAAATTCCTGTCATATCAATTCCTAGATATGGTCGAAATTATTTAAAGTGCACTACGCATAATAAACGTAACATTATTAATATTGCTACTACGGATACTTTCAAGAAAAACTCCTCAAAACAGCCCACTACCTATAATATGGGCTTTTTAAACATAAGGTCATTGTCTTCCAAAACGTTATTAGTTAATGAAGTCATTAGAGACAACAATCTTGATGTCGTTGGTCTAGCCGAGACCTGGCTCAAACCAGACAAATTTTTTGCGCTGGGTGAGGCGTCTCCTCCTGGCTATACGGGAACGCATATTGCCCGTCCCATTAAAAGGGGTGGGGGTGTTGCACTAATATACAACAAAAACTTTAGCCTCACCTCGGACCTAAATAATAAATATAACTCGTTTGAGGTGCTTACTGTGAGGTTTGTCACACCGCTGCCTCTGCACCTGGCTGTCATCTACCGCCCCCCAGGGCCCTATTCGGACTTTATCAATGAATTTTCAGAGTTCGTTGCTGATCTAGTGACGCACGCCGACAATATAATCATAATGGGAGACTTTAACATCCATATGAATACCCCATCGGACCCTCCATGCGTGGCGCTCCAGACTATAATTGATAGCTGTGGTCTTACACAAATAATAAATGAACCCACGCATCGCAACGGTAATACGATAGATCTAGTGCTTGTCAGGGGTGTCACCACCTCCAAAGTTACGATACTTCCGTACACTAAAGTAATGTCCGATCATTACCTTATAAAATTCGAAGTTCTGACTCATTGTCAACACACTAATAATAATAATAATAACTACTATAGCAGCCGCAACATTAATGCTGCCACAACGACGACTCTTACTGACCTACTGCCTTCGGTAATGGCACCATTCCCAAATTATGTGGGCTCTATTGATAACCTCACTAACAACTTTAACGACGCCCTGCGCGACACCATTGATAGTGTAGGACCGCTAAAGCTAAAAAGGGCCCCTAAAAGGCGTACCCCATGGTTTACAGAAGAAACTAAAGCCCAGAAATTATCATGTAGAAAGCTGGAACGCAAATGGCGTGCGACTAAACTTGAGGTTTTCCATCAAGCATGGAGTGATAGTTTAATAACTTATAAACGCATGCTTACCTCAGCTAAAGCTAAATATTACTCAAATCTCATCCACCTCAACAAAAAGGATCCTAAATTTTTGTTTAGTACAGTAGCATCGCTAACCCAACAAGGGACTCCTCCCAGTAGCTCCACCCACTCAGCAGATGACTTTATGAATTTCTTTAATAAGAAAATTGAAGTCATTAGAAAAGAGATTAAAGACAATGCATCTCAGCTACAACTGGGTTCTATTAACACGGATACGACTGTATATACGACACTGCCCTCCAAAATAGTTTCTCCCTCTTTGATGAAATAACATTGGAGGAATTGTTAAAATGTGTAAATGGGACAAAACAAACAACATGTTTACTTGACCCAATTCCTGGGAAACTTATCAAGGAGCTTTTTGTTTTATTAGGTCCATCAGTGTTAAATATTATAAACTTATCACTTTCCTCTGGTACTGTTCCCCTAGCATTCAAAAAAGCGGTTATTCATCCTCTACTCAAAAGACCTAACCTCGATCCTGACCTCATGGTGAACTACCGGCCGGTGTCCCACCTTCCGTTTATCTCGAAAATCCTCTAAAAAATTGTCGCACAGCAGCTAAATGAACACTCAGCGTCTAACAATCTCTGTGAACCTTTTCAATCCGGTTTCAGGGCAAATCACTCTACGGAGACAGCCCTCGCAAAAATGACTAATGATCTATTGCTAACGATGGATTCTGATGCGTCATCTATGTTGCTGCTTCTTGATCTTAGCGCCGCTTTCGATACTGTTGATCATAATATTTTATTAGAGCGTATCAAAACGCGTATTGGGATGTCAGACTTAGCCTTGTCTTGGTTTAACTCTTATCTTACTGACAGGATGCAGTGTGTCTCCCATAACAATGTGACCTCGGACTATGTTAAGGTAACGTGCGGAGTTCCCCAGGGTTCGGTTCTTGGCCCTGCACTCTTTAGTATTTACATGCTGCCGCTAGGTGACATCATACGCAAATACGGTGTTAGCTTTCACTGTTATGCGGATGACACCCAACTCTACATGCCCCTAAAGCTGACCAACACGCCGGATTGTAGTCAGCTGGAGGCGTGTCTTAATGAAATTAAACAATGGATGTCCGATAACTTTTTGCAACTCAACGCTAAGAAAACGGAAATGCTGATTATCGGTCCTGCTCAACACCGACATCTATTTAATAATACCACCATAACATTTGACAACCAAACAATTAAACAAGGCGACTCGGTAAAGAATCTAGGTATTATCTTCGACCCAACTCTCTCGTTTGAGTCACACATAAAACGGCCTTCTATCATCTCCGTAATATCGCTAAAATTCGTTCCATTTTGTCCACAAACGATGCTGAGATCATTATCCATGCGTTCGTTACATCTCGTCTCGATTACTGAAACGTTTTGTTTTCGGGCCTCCCTATGTCTAGCATTAAAAGATTACAGATGGTACAAAATGCGGCTGCTAGACTTTTGACAAAAACAAGAAAGTTTGATCATATTACGCCTATACTGGCTCACTTGTACTGGCTTCCTGTGCACCTAAGATGCGACTTTAAGGTTTTACTACTTACGTATAAAATACTACACGGTCAAGCTCCTGCCTATCTTGCCGATTGTATTGTACCATATGTCCCGGCAAGAAATCTGCGTTCAAAGAACTCCGGCTTATTAGTGATTCCCAGAGCCCAAAAAAAGTCTGCGGGCTATAGAGCGTTTTCTATTCGGGCTCCAATATTATGGAATGCCCTCCCGGTAAAAGTTAGAGATGCTACCTCAGTAGAAGCATTTAAGTCTCATCTTAAAACTCATTTGTATACTCTAGCCTTTAAATAGACTCCCTTTTTAGACCAGTTGATCTGCCGTTTCTTTTCTTTTCTTTTCTACTCTGCTCCGGGGTGGACCGCTAGCCTGTTCATCCGATGGGGACATCTCTACGCTGCTGACCCATCTCCGCTCGGGATGGTTCCTGCTGGCCCCACCATGGACTGGACTTTCGCTGATGTGTTGGACTTTCACAATATTATGTCAGACCCACTCGACATCCATTGCTTTCGGTCTCCCCTAGAGGGGGGGTTACCCACATATGCGGTCCTCTCCAAGGTTTCTCATAGTCATTCACATTGACGTCCCACTGGGGTGAGTTTTCCTTGCCCGTATGTGGGCTCTGTACCGAGGATGTCGTTGTGGCTTGTACAGCCCTTTGAGACACTTGTGATTTAGGGCTATATAAATAAACATTGATTGATTGATTGAAGGTCAAAGACTAGATAGGGCACCTCTCATCTGACTAGAGCTAACAAGATAAGACCAAAGTTGTCCTATCTAGTATTGAATTCTGGTGTATACTAGTCAGCTTTAGCTTAACTTAAGTTCTCCTATCTAGAGCAAATAAGACAAGACTGAGGTCAATGACTAGATAGGACAACACTAGTATGACTAAAGATGACAAGATCAGACTAGAGCTATCTTATCTTGCCTTTGACCTCAAGTCTGATCTATTCAGCTCTAGCTTCAGATCAGACTACATAAAATCAGACTACATTTAGTCAGCTCTAGCCTAACTAGAGATGTTCTATATTTGAGTTTTAGTCGGATCTAGTCAGCTTCACTGTAATCTAGTCAAACTAGAACTGTCCTATTTTGTCTTTGAACTCTAGTCTGAGCTAATCAGACTATAGGTGTCTAGTGTTTGAGCTCTAGTCTGATCTAGTCAGACTAGAGGTGTTTCAGACAAGAGGACAAAGACTAGATAGGACACCTCTAGTCTGACTAGATCAAACCAGAGCTGAATAGATGAGGCTAGAGGTCAAAGACTAGCTAGGTCAGTAGTCTGAACTGGTCAGCTCTAGTCAGACTAGAGCTGTCCTATCTAAGTTTATAAGCACATGAACCAATGAATTCTGTTCGGATGAGAGGCGAAACGTCTTCTTCAAAAAAGCTGAAAAGTTTAGTTGCAATCTATTCAATGCCCTGAGAATATGAATGAAAACATTCACAAGCTTGTTACGCATGTCTCAAATAAACAAAAAAACCCAAACCATACCATAATAATCAGTACAAAATCTCAAGTTCTTGGGTGACAGACTCACAATAATTGCCATCGCATATACTCCCCTATGATGATACATGCATTGTATATGCATTTAGCAACATATTTTCCCCTGCCCATATAATATAGGGACACACATATTAGGACACGTGGCCATCCCACCAAGTCAGTCACAATTTTGCACTTTCATTCACAAAAAAATAGTTTGCAATTTGTCTTGCAAGGATTTTGATCCATTCAGTCAGGTGAACTTTTGTGAGGTCTAAGGTTGCATGCAATCCCTGTTCACGGGTTGAGGTAAGAGCTGTCAAGTTCTTTCCTACTAAGGCCCCGTTTACACTAAGCCGGATAAGGTTATCCAGGGCAAATCTCACCTAACCTTATCCGTGTCCACACACAACAATGCCACCGTTTAAGACCCCCGTCCGCCGGCGCAACGCCACTTATTACGCATGCGCGTAAAATGCGCACGTCATAGTCACCTCCAGTGTTGCTTTGTGTGCAAGTTCTTAAATTTAACTTATCTGAACAATATCCAGTGTTGTGGTATTTCAATTAACTAGAATCCAGTGTGCTGAGGGGCCCTACTGTAGTGAATCACACCTGAGACATCATAAATTAATCACATCTTTATTAGACACGTAAACAATGTGATAAAGAACATTTTACATTAATTAAACTAGGGATCTAGATATCTGGTCAGGACACTCCTCACTCTTTTGCCTTCACCTTCATTGTTCATTTCTTTTTGGTGACTTTATATACTCTGGACCTAGACGGCGAGTCCGCGACATACATGGCGGACAATAACTGATACGGTCTGCTTTGATGGTCTAAATGCATTCGCCGTTTTCCGTAGTTAGTTTTCCCTCGACGGCCAGGTAATACAAAGCACACTCTACCTTTTTTATCACATCCACGGGAGCTCGCATTCTCGTTGACTATCCTTCGACAAATGGAAAAAGTTTTTCGCGCATTGGAAAGTTCTCTTGCCGTCTAAGAAGTGTTGTATCCGAAATATCTGCAATCGCTTTCTTTTAAGGTATTCATGTGTGATTTCCACAAGCGTCTGTACATGTAGAAGAATGAGAAACATGGCATGTCTGGATGACTCGCCTTCATATTTCCAGTGGTTAGCTCCGAGTTATGAAACCGCTTTGTTATGAAGCTGGCTGTGGCGCGTTCTTTCTGACGTCACTTCCTGTGTGGGCGCGGCCTTTCTGGCGTCACTTCCTCTCCGAACTCACTTTGTAAACGATCAATGAGTCCATACAAAGCTAAGTGCTGGAGAGTCAATAATTACACGGCTGACTTACCCGTGTAAAAATTTGTCCGAGGGGGGGGACCTTAAACCATGGTTTAGTGTGGCTGAAACGGGGCTTAGGCTAAATAATTATTCGATTAAGGGGTTAAACGGCTTAGTGTAGACATGGCCTAAGGAACAGTCACATTGAAACAGAAAATGTCCTGTTGGACCCATGATTGAATACTTTAAAAAAGCACACCTCTAAAGTGGACACACACTAAAATAGAGCTGGGATAACATCACCTGACAACTAACTGACCAAACGTGACAAGGGTCCGTGCTGATCCTTAACCTCAATTTTCCTCTGTGCTAGTTTGTCCAACGTGTCAGGCCTCACAAAAATGCTCTTTGACAGTGTCCCGAAGCCAGTGTGTTCACAGGAACCTGTCTTTGCAGCGAACGTGTATCATAAAGTGAAAGTTTACGACACGTGTGCCTATTTTCCGCCCGAGCCGTGTCACCGAGCACAGCGTGGGGGCTCTGTGGTCCTCGCAGGTCTGCACCTTCGCTGTCAACCCGGCTGAGTGGCAGAAAGGTGCTAATAGCTGCTGCTATGCTTAAACTCCCCGAGCATCTGCTGTGGGTGACACTCCTCTTTCACTCTAACCTCGCCCCGTCTGACAGCACGGCTATTTTGGTTTCCCCCTTCAAACTTGCACCTGATAGATATTCCCCCCCCCAACCAGGGGCTGATGAATGATTTACAGTGTAGCATGTGTGAGCTGATGCATTCTAATCCGTCTCATTTAAAATATGGCATCGTAAACTAGCAGAACAACTTGAACAAGAACACTCAGGAAGCAAATACTTTTGCCAAGGCGTAAATATATGTCAGCTGCACAATCAATCGGTGGACATTTGGCTACATTATCTTAAATTTCTTCTGGATCCAAGACCATAGCACAACAAACAAACAAGCTTATCTATTTCTCTGTCGTCAAGAAATGTAATAGTTTTCAAGTGGAATAAGGGATGGGTACCGAATTCTGTAATTGTATAGGCACCGGCCGAATTCCGTCGGTACTACTGGGTATTTATTCACGTTAAATCAAATGGTGCCATATTTCGATGCCTTTGTTGCACATGACGTCATGTGCAGTTGCCGACTCGGCTCAAACACTTGGCGGGCAAACAAGCACTCAGGCAACACTCAGACGGGACTCAGTCGGGCTGTCTCTAGGTCAGGGGTTGGGAACCTTTTTGGCTTAGAGAGCCATTAAAAGCCAAATATTTTAAAATGTATTTCCGTGAGAGCCATATAATATTTTTTAACACTGAATATAACTAAATGCGTGCATTTTTAGGTAAGACCAACATGTTTAGAGTATAATAAGTCTCTTATTCTTTTTAATACCATTGTTATTCTGAAGCTAACCAATAATAAATAAAATACTGCTTACCATTAATGCAACTTCTTGAACAGGTGCGGTCGAAAACGGATGGATGGATTAAAACTAGAGATGTCTGATAAATGCTTTAAAATGTAATATCGGACATTATCGGTATCGTTTTTTTTATCGGTACCGTTTTTTTAATTATCGGTATCGGTTTTTTATTTTTTCAAATTTTTATTAAATCAACATAACAAACACAAAATACACTTACAATTAGTGCACCAACCCAAAAAACCTCCCTTCCCCATTTGCACTCATTCACACTCATTCACACAAAAAGGTTGTTTCTTTCTGTTATTAATATTCTGGTTACTACATAATATATCAATATATATCAATACAGTCTGCAAGGGATACAGTCCGTAAGCACACATGATTGTGCGTGCTGCTGGTCCACTAATAGTACTAACCTTTAACAGTTAATTTTACTAATTTTCATTGATTACTAGTTGCTAGGTAACTGTTTTTATATTGTTTTACTTTCTTTTTTATTCAAGAAAATGTTTTAAATGTGTTTATCTTATTATTATTATTTTTTTTAAAAAGGACCTTATCTTCACCATACCTGGTCGTCCAAATTAGGCATAATAATGTGTTGATTCCACAACTGTATATATCGGTATCGGTAATTAATAGTTGGACAATATCAGAATATCGGATATCGGCAAAAAAAGCCATTATCGGACATCCCTAATTAAAATGCATGAAAATGTTTTATATTTTCAACGTTATTTTTAAAACTGTGATTACCAGAGGAATTATTCATTACTTATCGTGTTAAGCGATGTCAGCTGAGATTTATCTGAGAGCCAGATGCAGTCATCAGAAGAGCCACATCTGGCTCGAGAGCCAAAGGTTTCCTACCCCTGCTCTAGGTGATACTGGAATTTTGCCAACATAGCAAGTATGCCTGATAGAAAACACTCAAACATAAAGTAAGGCGTTACTTTTTAAAAAGGGCTACCTCTATGCTAATATACTTTGTTTTTGCCAGAGACATGCTACTGATTAGCATTAGTGATTTCACATGGTGATTTCAACACCTCCAAATTTTGTAGTGAAAACTACAACTAAGATGCATGAACAAAGAGCTGGCGAGTTGTGTGGCTTTCCTACTAAAAATGTCCGTACGATCAAATCCAGAAAAACGGTGTATGGAAGAAATAAAATCAGATATATTAAATGTTTGTACGCACAAATCCAAGCACATTTTTACCTTTCTATCGCTATCCACTTTAACTCAACCCCAGACGTGTAAATACGCAAGGAATATTGAAAGCCATGTGACTGAGAACGGTACGTGCTGCCCAATTAGGACTCAGTAAAAGGCGCTTCTTTATCCTGCTCCGGAAAACAGCATGCAGGCTAAACAAATAAAATAAATAAATAAATAGTCGGGCATCAGGAACAAAGTGAAGAAGAAGATGGATGTACATCACTAAAACAGATGAGCGTTTGAAAAGATACTCGTTGCAACCGCCGCACCTTCCTCTCCCACACAAACACAGACGACCATCCCCGATATGATACTAAGGATGAGTGAGTCTGATTGCCCCCTATAGCTGGGATGTTTCTGACATCATGTCCCGCCCAGTGAATACTGGTGGTGGTCAACCTAGCTCTGTACTCAATGGGTACTAGGCGCCATTTAGCCTTTCACAAAAAAAAAAAGCCCTATACTTGTGTTGATTTTGGCTGTACGAATCGGGGAAAGAATAAAAATGTCTGCAGAGTTCCTCGAGAGATAATCAAAAAGGGCGGAAGAGTGCAAGATATTATAAAACGACGACGATAAAAGCGTCTCACACTCCAGTCCAATGGAGCAGAGTCGAAGAATTCGTGAGTTTGCATTGATTACTTCGTTAAAGGTTTGTTTGATATACTTTTAACGTTTATCATTTCCCATTTAAGTATTATCTTGATATTATTCGTATTTCTTAAACACATTTTTGCTATGAAAGTTTCAAAAAGCGCCAACTCGGCGAGTAAAAATAAAAGAAAGCAAATGTGAGTAAAACCTAAAAGAGTTAAGCTTTTACCAAAGGCAACAATCGTAAATGAAGCTTTTAGCACGTAAAACACTGTTGACATATGTAGTTATATTTTGATAAAGACAGATAAAATCCCGCCTACTTGTTATTGCTGTGTACAACAACAGCAACAAACTTGGCTTCTTAAGACGCAAAGTTAAATTATGAAAGGCAACCTTACCCGAGCAAAAACTATGCATATTTATCCGGTAGAGTCTTGATATCCATTTCCTTGACACAGCCACACACAAAGAAGATGTAGACCTCCATGCTTTTCTAAGTCTCCATCTGTTTTGTCGTGTAGAATGGCGTCTGGAGCACAATAGTTCAATTAGTTTGGGAATGCGACCAACGTTTAACCCTTGATATCACTCGACAAATATATTTTTGATAACGTATAGGGATCTATTCCATTGAATAGTTGGGAATATGTGTGTGAATGGGTGAATGTGGAAATACTGTCAAAGCGCTTTGAGTACCTTGAAAGTAGAAAAGCGCTATAAAAGTATAACCCATTTATCATTTATCATAATAGTTAGATTTTTTTGCTCGCAACTGCTTTTCGCTGAAAGATTTAAGCCTCTTTTGTACTCAGATAGTTTGTGTGCTGCTTACTGTACAACAGCCATCTTGGTTTGGTTGACCTCCACTGGTTTTCACTTCAAGGAAGAAGTCGGAATATAAGCAATAGAAATACAATTTGTGTAACTTCAAACAAAATGTGTTCATACGGTATGCTTCCTGGTGCCCTTAGCTTTGTGAAAATCATTTTTCATTTAAACATGCCAGTGCTATAAAAAGGGATACGAAAGACTTTGACTCTTGTTTGATTACTCAATCTATTACAATTTAGGAGAGGCCTGTCGCAGCCGTACAGTATGAGATCCCCCCCATTGTGTCTCGCCAAACGCTTCTGCCCGCTGCAGTCACAGGAAGACATTGTGGCAAAATGATTGTCTAGATAAATTAATATATGTCTTCACAAATGTGTATATGAAACAATAAATGCATTGGAGAAATTGTGAATTTCGAAGTGGTTACATTGTTCAAATTAAATGTTGCCAGGCCCGAATGTCTCTGAGGTGCACATCAATCAATCTGAAGAGTAAAAGTTGGTACTTATTTTTGTAGACAGTTACCCAGCATCACTTATGTGTGTAGCAAGAGTATCCACAGCCAGTAGAAATGAGCGTACGACAGCCATGAAGCTGCTGTGAGGCACTGTACTTTTCCACGTCAACGTCAGTTTTTATCTCAATTTTGCTGTGAAAAAGGACGTAGTGCATGTTTTTGTGCGTACACAAGCTTGATACGTGAGAGCATGGGTGTGTCCTAAGTTAAACACTTACATTATTAACACTTTGTAGGGTGCTACATAAGACTAGATTCAGCCTAAGTGCAAAGACTACTTCTTGACTAGGCCACACACTGTAGTCTATACACAACTGCCATCTGACGTCTTGCTATTGCAACTGCTTACAAATGAGACTCAGAAGTGTAACAAAACAAGATATAACAACTGGACAGCATTGTTATCTTTTTTAACTCACTGCTAAATGTTAAATTAAAAAAATGATGTTATTATTAAACAAATTCACATTTATTTACACATGAACACACAAAAGTATCATCTGGTATCGGTAACAATTCCCTGGTGCCACAAATTGGCACAATATATATTCAAATGTGAAAGGTACCCATCCCTAAGTGGAATAATATATTTAGTTGTTACTATTCGGTCTTTGTGAGATCCCCGTTATGTGTTATTGTTACTTCTCGCCTATATATCTCTTGGTAACCTAATTGGGTTTTTTGGAATTTTTTTGTATTTTGTCACCAAAATTTAAATTTATTCAAACTTTTTTAGCTTGGAATCATTGCTGCTTGATTTATTGCTTCCTTCTACGAACAACTCTGACTCTTTATCCTGCCTATCTAAAGGAACGTAGTTGGTATACAGTAGTACCGCAACTTAAGAGTGTTTTGAGATAGGAACTGTCTCTTGGCTAATTGTTATGCTTTATGTTGCGGACACAAATTTGTGTTTCAACCTTCCCTGCTATTAGTTGGCATATCAAATGCCACAAAGAACTCCACATGATCCGCCCAAAACACCTGGTCTTACTCGCTGGCATTAGCTATAGTTAGGGATCGACATATATTTGTTTTCTCATGATTGGAACGACGAAAGTGAGCATATGCCAGCCAAGTACATTCAAATAATATTTAACCGGTGGACATTTATCCATGAAAATATGGAAAAGCTGCTGATGGTGGGTTTGAAAGAGAAGCAGCTGGAAGGAGTTACTAAAGATATTAACACTTATTCGGGCAGTTGTTTACTACATGATATCATATTGTTTTTTGTACAATAATTCTGGGTAACACTTTAGTATGGGGAACATACTCACCATTAATTAGTTGCTTATTAACATGCAAATTAGTAACATATTGGCTCTTAATTAGTCATTATTAAGTACTTATTAATGCCTTATTCTGCATGGTCTTATTATACAACCAGTAAGCCATTAACTAAGAGTGTTCCTTCAATAACCTCAGAATTATTGCTTATTAGTAACCCTAACCCCAACCCTAACCTTAACCCTAACCCTTATATGTTCCCCTAGTGGCCAAATAACTCTAAATTAAGTCTGTGTTACTTTAATAAGCAACTCATTAATGGTGAATATGTTCCCCATACTTAAGTGTTACCTAATTCTGACCTAAAAGTTTGATTTTCTTTTTTAAAAAGCACATTACATGTTACAATTGTACTGTTTTGGGGACCAAGCACCAATGGTGGAATAGATTTTAATGAATTTCAATGAGCGACGTGGATTTGAGATATAGTGTTTTGAGTTCAGAACCAACCAAGCTTGTTAGTTGAGGTACTACTGTAATTGTATTCCATCATCACTGTGTACATTTTGAATACTGACTCTGCTGCACACAAAAACAAATATAAAGAGACAAACTGAGACCAATGAAAAACAATGGTCAAGCCATTATAAGAACAGTAATCAACGCACCAAAACAAGGCAAAAAGGAAGGCAAAATGATGAGAAGGGGGACAAAAATGGAGGAGGGCAAAAAATAAAAATATCAAAAATTAATCTTCTATCCATATGAACTGAAAAAGGTCCCACAGTAAAAAAAAAAAAAAGACATAGACCAAGCCTGTTTCATGTGTCCAGGCTGTCACTTACCTTCTGTGGGAGTTTCTGTTGCTATTGACATGGCCGCGTCCGGTGCAGCCAGGCGTGGGACACTTAAGAACGTTCTCATACATAGCCACAACTTCATAGCGACAGGAGACAGGAGTGAGAGACACGGAAGGTTAGGAGCCCCTCGCAAACCACGCGTGAGTTCTATTAGTGTGTAAGCTTGGCATTATAAACATCATTAAGAAATGAGCCTGCGTGAACCTAAATGACCTCGTCTTCATTTTAATGAACGCCTGTTTGAAAAGGGCAGGCGAGGTTTCCCGCCATATTGCTTCCACTTATCCGAGCCTTTCGAATTAATATTCATGCAATGGGCACGGTCATGAATTAAAAAGGAGCCATTTAGGTTCAACAGGACACAGAAATGGAAGGGGGTGGGGGGGGTTGGGGCCATGCGGAAAGCAGACAATCATGCAAAACACACATGCTGAAATCAACAGAAGATGCTGACACTCCTTGATAGAGTGCGCTTTCTTATCACATTGACACCGTAGTCTTCGATACCATTTACCATTAAAACACATAACTATCTCACATCCCTGTGGCAAGCAGACAATTAGATTAATGATCTATAGATGTCTGAGAGGCGCTGGGACGCAGGCGAGGGTCGTCTCGACACCGCGGCACGTAGGGCCAAACCCCATCGGCATCAGCTTCATCATTATCACCCCCTTAAACTTTCACCTCTCATCATCCTCTTTTCTTTACATACTAATTGGTGTTCGGTGCAGGTAATTGGAAAAAAGCCTGCCACCTCAACCTGCCACTAGCCAATACATTATGCATATCCAAGTTTAGCCCTGCCCTCTACAGCGAGGCAGGAAATTGAAGCAAAAAAAAAAAGAACATATCACAAAGGATGCACACTGAGGAAACAAATACATGGTGTGTTGTACATTACACCAGAAAACATTACCGTTTACAGTGACAAAAAGAAAAAAAAAGGCTGCAATGAGCAAACAGCGGCGGGAATGAATGCGTTCGAGACATAAATTAATTGTCATTTTTCACATTTCCCAAGGAGCTGTCTGGCTGCACGGTGTGATTTCCCAATTAAATGAAACCACTGCATTAATAAAACATAATCTATCCGGCGCTGCAACGGCGCCAACAGTGAGAGAGTTGAATATGTCCTGCAGGCGATCACTCTTTACCTTTAAACTAGTCAAAACAAGGAGTCTGTCGGTATGAGGCTATTGGACATGTATTGACAGGACTTCAGGGATTGGCTGACGAGGCAAAGACTCCCTAATGATTCCTGTCAGGTCACCTTTTAAATGTCTCCAGACTGAAGTGAGTGTGTCAGATTACTCACTGGCCAATGGGGGTTGTATTGGTGCTTGAGAATTTACACAGACACCTTTAATGTGGATTATATATGAATACAAACGGTATGTAACAATATTTAAATGGAAATTGGCAAAATTGCAAGTTTCTATAACAGGGGACAGCTCTGTGTAAAACCTTTTAAACACATTTCGGCCAAGTAGAAATCAATAATTATAAATACAATATTTTATCCAGTTTACAGCATAAAACACCTGCTTATGACCTATTTCCAACATTATGAGAGCCCTCCAGACATTAAATAACATCCTTTACACTCGTTTAATCCAATACAGTAATGCCGCCTGAGGCCGAGCCAATCAGTGGCCAAGATATTAAACAGTGTCCTCTGATTGGGTCGCTCTCCTATAGTAGCCAATTCCACTGTAATATTGATATTTTTAGTATATTTAGCATTTTTTATGCTTGAAAACGCTTAATTTAGGCCAAACATTTTGTAAAAAAAACCTCAAATAATATCCAGGATGTGGTGAAACCACAATATTTGAAAGCGATTGTATAAAATATTCAAGTACTACACATAATTTCCAAAGATATATAACATACTGTATAACCATAGGAAATACATGTGTTGTTTATGGCAAACAATATCTAATTAATTCCAATGGACATTTCCAAAATAACCAATGCTTAAATCATAGTGAGAAATTTAAAGCACCTAATGAAGCCCATAGGCAATAACCGCTGATTCTAATGTGTATTTGTCTTTTGTGTTCCCAATGTATTGGTAGACCTGGGCAATATGGCTGAAAACTGTATCACAATATGCGTTTTTTATATTGATCGATATTGATAATTATTCATATTTTTTAGGACTTATTTAAGCCTGCGAATAAATACAGTAATACAATTTCCAACTTACCAAGGGTGCTATTTATCAGTGGAGAATGTGTCTGGTAGCCGGGTGGTGAAATACTGTCAGTACATTTGAAGGTAGTTGCACTTTCGAGACACTAGATGGCATTAGTGTAAAGCTATTGAACGCGACACAGAGTAGTTTGGGAAGCTACTCATTAAAGTGACACATTGGAAGTGTCAGAATGTTGCCGCACTGTCTGCATTAAAACCAACAAACAAAACTAAAGACTATTTTCTGTTATTGAGTTGATATTTCAAGATATCAATTTCTCTTCTCACTCCATGCAAAGAATCCACAGCTAAACAGGAAGACGGCGCAACCAAACATGGTAGCTGATACTATTACTTGATTAGCTGTTAGCATGTCACACCCATTGCTCAGTGACACTTCCCGTTTCCTGTTGAGACTGGGTTCCCAGAGCGCGAGTGACTTCATGCAACAAATCTTGATACATCAATTCTTGTTTCTTCCAACCAAAAATTATAAATATATATTGAATGTTTTATCGAACGCATTTTATATTGATATTGATTATGGGTCTATTGTAATATATATTGATATAGTTTTATTGCCCCAGCCTAATTTTTGGTATGTGTATTTTGCTTTAGCCTCCTCAAATAAATGGGCTATTTATTTGTCCAGAGTGTGTAACTGACAAAGGAACTAACGTCATTTCAGACAATGAGCTGCTATTTCCCCCCCATACTTTGAACCCTGCACTTTACACAATGCTGCGGAAAATTTATGGAATTTTCCAGGTTCATGAGATTCACATGTCGCCGATAAAATTAGCCTAGTTACATCAGACAAATTAAATTGCCGTGTCACACGAGACCAGGGCTGTTATGGCGGCCAAATCTGGCCTGTAAATGACACCATACCGGCCTCTGAGTTCAGTTCAAAACATGGGTGACTAACATTTGTGCAGAACATTCCTAGAAACATTAGAGTGTTCCTGTTGTATAGATCCTTGCATTAGCATTTTATCCTTGCTAGTAAACATAGAATACTGGGGTCCAAACTTGTGATTTACAGAATTGAGGCGTTCCTCAAGACACTCCTTTAGGTCCTCTTCTTTTTGGCAGTTACATTTTTTTGTAATGTGCTTCATGTAACTAAGGTGCTGCTGTAGCTTGCTTTCTTCAGATGTAGTCAGTAGTCGTTTGTTCAACTTCTTTAGTTATGCTAGTAGTGATCCTTAAGGTTGCATTTTAGGTTCCCTCTTTTTCATTATTTGGGCTATTCAACTGGTGGCCCGCGAGTTCAGTTCCAAAAACTAGTGATTGACTTACATTTTGCAGCAGATTCTTAAAAACACTGGAGTGCTGTCATAGAAATGATCTTTGACTAGCTTTTTTGGAGAAGGTCCTTAAAAACAGAAAACGCGCTCCTGTAATTCTGACGAAATAAATAAACAACAATCAAATGTCAACTGTAGAGGACACTGGTTTTCCGGAATATACAACATAGGACTAATAGTTCAAGGGAGAGGTTTGGCCCCCGGATCCTTAGCTTTTAGGAAATGTGGCCCCCGAAACAACTTAGTTGAATATCTTTGCGGGAGACCAATGGAATTGTTCACATTAAATCCAACACACTCACACAATCATTCACTCAGCCATTTAGTACATTATGCACTCGCCCTCATCATTGACAAGTAACAACGAAAATCACACGAAACAGTCCCAAAGCTGAAGAAGATTGACCCGGTCATAGAAAAAGAAAACGGAGGAGAAATCCACCACCAAAAATAGGACCTGAAAGATGTGCAGGAGGAGGAGAAGAAAAAAGACAGCGCTCAATGGCTACTCCGGTAGGCTTTTGTATGTTGTGTTACAGGCAATGTCTTTTGTTAAGTCTGTGAACAAACACAAGCGTCTATGTAAAGTTTTAATGTTTCAATGTTTACACCGGGCAGCATGGTGAACAGGGGTTATTACGTGTGCCTCACAATACGAAGGTCCTAGGTTCAATCCTGTGCTCGGGTAGGAATTGGGGGTTGAATCACCAAAATGATTCCTGGGCACGGCCACCGCTGCTGCTCACTGCTCCCCTCACCTCTCAGGGGGTGAACAAGGGGATGAGTCAAATGCAGAGGTTAATTTCACCACACTTAGTGTGTGTGTGACTATCATTGGTACTTTAACTTTTTAACTTTAACTTTCTGTGTGGAGTTTGCATGTTCTCCCCGTGACTGCGTGGGTTCCTCCGGGTACTCCGGCTTCCTCCCACCTCCAAAGACATGCACCTGGTGATAGGCTGATTGGCAACACTAAATTGGCCCTGGTGTGTGAATGTGAGTGTGAATGTTGTCTGTCAATCTGTGTTGGCCCTGTGATGAGGTGGCAACTTGTCCAGGGTGTACCCCAACTTCCGCCCGTGTGCAGGTTGGGATAGGCTCCGGCACCCCCTGCCACCCCATAAGGGACAAGCGGTAGAAAATGGATGGATGGATGGATGTTTACACCTGCAGCTTGCAGACTTGTGCTGCCAATATATGTACAAATAACATGTGTACAGGTGGGTGCAGCTTATATTTAGGTGTATTCTATAGTCCGAAAATGTTGTTAAATCAGGAACAAATGTCCACTGCAGAGAACGCTGGTTCTCAGGAGGACATAAAAGCAAACTATAATTAGCTCTTATTGGAACGAACACATCTTTGATGGTGTTCAATAAAGCCAAAGACCATGATCAATTATTTTATACAAATTCTTGCATTGGATCTCATTAGAAGTGTACTTAATGATGTGGCCAGAAAGCTATTAGGTGTTATCAAAAAAAAAACAAGGAAACACTTTCAGTGACAATCGCCTTATTCATTCCAAATACTACTGGTGCCTCATCATCACACCAAAGCTCAAGTGTTCTAAATTGTGTGTTTTGTGAGTACTTTTGTGTGAGTTAAAGCGCCGCCCCGCAGAACAAGTGTCATCTGTAACGCCGCCGGTCTTTACAAGCCTTTCTGTGACGGTAACTAATTTCTTTGCCATTATTAAAGCCCTCCTTTATTTTGATTGCACTCGCTGCCACGACAGCTCATATCTTGATTTTCATGGGGGATATTAATACAAATGCATTAACGGGTTTTTATTGAGAAGTTTGAGCAAGGTGAGTGAGGCTAAATAGCCTGGGTGAACTCCCACTATTCATTCAAGGCTAATGTTTATGGCCACTTCACTTGATCTGCAATTGTGAGATATGATACAAGGCTTTCCAGTCAGTGGAACCTAATTGAGCAGGCGACACAAATAAAAGAACGGCGCCGTGGCATGAGTGACTGCAGGCGAAGGGGCTCGGTGTTATCAAGGTCTGTACTCAAGAATGAAATGTTGTGACTTTATTGATGTAAACCAAGAAATAAACAATAGCAATCAAATAAATGCAGACCTCTGCTATAAATCCTGATAGTCGTAGATTCCTTTGTGTGTTCCTAGCTGATGTACTTTAAACCAAGACCAGAAAAATGTAATATTCTTAATTGATTGTGGGTTTTTATGATCCAAACCATCACCAAGTGTTAACAATAGGGGTGTAACGGTACACAAAAATTTCAGTTCGGTACGTACCTCGGTTTAGAGGTCACGGTTCGGTTCATTTTCGGTACAGTAAGAAAACAACAAAATATACATTTTTGGGTTATTTATTTACCAACTTTGCAAAATCTTCCACCAAAAATATTTTTGTTAGTGGAATATTTGATGTGAAGTAATCGGAACCTTGGATAGGTCAATAATTCATAATAACACTGATTTTGATTCAATATTATGTTTTGAGCAATGACAGTTAGAAAGAGAAAAAAAACAGCTTTGTTTTATTGGTCAACATTGCAACTTTTTCTAAATTACATTTAACCTTTAAACTTTTTTATTTCACTTTTGTTATGTTTTTGCTTATTTTAATAGTATTTTTAGAATGTGCCGTGGGCCTTTAAAACATTAGCTGTGGGCCGCAAATGGCCTCCGGGGCACACTTTTGACACCCCTGCTATAGATAATAAAAAAGTAAATCTGATAAACCGGTGAAAAGAGGATGTATGGTCAGTCTATCGTAGCCCGTTAGCTGCTAGCATGCCGTGTGTTGTGCCTTGGTGTGCAGTGTTTACACAACGTGCGTTACGCTACTTAATATGTCCGTGTGGAAACTCGTTCGGTACACCTCCGAACCGAACTGGAACCCCCGTACCAAAACAGTTCAATACAAATACACGTACCGTTACACCCCTAGTTAACAATAGACTAAAATAAGGTTTTCAGACACATTTTTTTTAACCAAAAATATATCTTTCTTTTAGCAAGATCAAACATACTCTGTTTTTTTTTTTATTGAGTATGGTTGCAAACAAACCCACCATACAGCCAAATCACGTATCGCGTACAGTAATAGTCCAATCAAAGTCAACCAGAGCCTTAGAGACAGTGTTTGCAGAGTGTCATTGAACTCACCACACTGCTATGTAAGTCTATCCAAAAAAAAATAAGAAGTTATTTTGCGCTTATTGGTTGAAAGCAAAGCTGTTTAGCACATGGGTTTGGTTGCATCAGTTAACCACAGCCGTTGCCCACGTGTTCTTGGATATGACACGGGTGCCAGCACTTTAATGGATAAGGTGGGAAATACATGGATTCGAGAAATAAATTACGGCAAAGTACGTAGGTGGCGTTTGTAGGGCTCCTCCCTATCTTAACCCTCCCTCGCCGCTTCATTGTCAGCAGTCTTAAATAAAGGTCAAATAAAAGTGAAGTATATCCATTTCATTCTTCATTTATACACATTTTGCAATGTTTTATGTGTGTAAAACTGAAAATATTGTCTATAAGAATGTATTTTTGTGTATCTGGAACAGATGGCTAACATACATTGCTTCCTATGGGAATTTCTTTTTGGTTTTAATACAATTTTGTCTTTACACTGTGGAATTTATTGACGCATTACTGGAGAAAACCGAGGTACCACTTAAGGCTGCAGCTATCGATTATTTTAATAAAATGGTAAATACTTGTACAGCGCTTTTCTACCTTCAAAGTATTCAAAGCACCTTGACAGTATTTCCCCATTTACCCATTCACACACTGATAGCAGGAGCTGCCATGCAAGGCCTTAACCACGACCCATCAGGAGCAGGGTTGAGTGTCTTGCTCAAGGACACAACGGCGGAAGCTGGGGGAATTGAACCAGGAACCCTCAAGTTGCTGGCACGGCCACTCGACCGACCAAGCCACGCCATCCCCTAATATTTGAGTAACTTATTGATCAACTTGTTAGATTCATGGGGTAATGGAATAAACCACACTTTATAGCCTCAATGCGTCATCACTATAGCATCTCTATAAATTACAAAAAACATAAGAAAAGGAAAACAATACTAAACTGTGTAGCCAAAAACCAGGTAATGTGTAATAAATAAATAACCAAACTAACCAAAAAGACTGCCTGATAAAGTATGATAAATTGAGTGACAATGTATTCAACAATTTAACACACACACATTTGAAAAGGTGTACATTGTACAAACGTTTGTAATATTGGTGTTTGATTTTTGGACAAACAACTTTTAGCATTAACATACAAACTGTAGCTGCTATCATGTCCTCACATGCCTACCTGTGTTTGAATAAAACATTCGTCAAACGCATGAGATGAAGTTTCTGCTTGTTTGCTGCTCTTAAATATGCAGGATGCTTTATGCTAATGTGCCGCAATATAGATGTAATGTTATTGCAAAATGGCAACTGCGTTTTAGAGCGCAAACATTTCATCATGATGTCTGTCTTTTCCACTTTTAAATGAAGGTGAAGTTTTTGACAGCTTATCTTGTCTTCTTTGGGCTGTTTGCTCTCTTTCTTCCTCTTCTTTAGCCAACTCTCGGCACTCCGCTGTGGCCCCCACACACGGGCCACATCACCCGAGGTGTGAGCTACATTATCGTAAGTGCACCGCTCTCATGTGCGCCGTATTGGAGAAGTCTTGCGGAAAACATTGAATTTATAAATGTTTATTTAATAAAATCAATAAACAAAACCACAAAGCAAGAAAATACGAATCAAAGTTTTCAAACCGTCCTACCACTGTACTACAGTATAGATCAAATACATCCAGAAAGTGTGACAATACAAAATGTGGGAATTGAAACTTGCTAAAAGCTGACCGTGCTTCTCTTGTCATTTCTAGTCGTGTATGTGGCAGTAATATGGACTATAACGTGGTGGCAATTACCCCAGACGGTAATAACTCCATCTGCAGGATCCAGGCATGTGATTTGAACTTAATGAACAAGACTGAAAACAAGCCGGGGGTTTGGGGGCCGCAGGTCCACGGCGGTGCCCTGGTGGGGGAGCAAGGGGGGGAAACCCCCCTCGAAGCTCCTGTTTTTTCAGCAATTCAACATGCAAAAATGAGCAAAAAAAGCTCCATTTAAAGATGTTTTAGTGTTTATATAATTGAAAAATGATCAACAGAGTTGACATAAATACATACCCCATTCATCCAAATGAATCACTATGTCTGTTTCAGTCACTATGATATTTAGTCACAACAGTAATTACAACTTGTGTTCACATCCACAGGAACCACATGGGTTAGCCTACTCTATACAGTATTTACAACCTTACTAGTGTTCACTTCACAGCCACAGATGGTTCATCTAGTTATTTACATTATTTACACATTACTTTGGTTCATTCACACATTAGTTTGGCATTTTTGCTTTGATGTTTTTTTTGACATGAGCCTTCCTGGCAAATTTCTCAGCAGCTTGCGTTTTCCTTTTTGTTTCTGCTTTAGTGAATTCTGCCTTGGATTGTAGAGCCAATTTCCATCTCTTTGACTCCTTCTCCACTTCTAACTGCTCCAAATGCAAAAATCATGCAAAAATTATAAAATGTACAAACAATGTTTATTCTATTAGCTAACTTACTTTATCTGAATAGCCATGTGTGATTTATAGCATGAAATAACAAATATATTGCAGTCATGTTGTTCAAAATGATTAAACTATTCAATGTCAAAATATAAAGAGTGGAAATAATGAACAAAATGTCAGCTACTGTCTTGTTCTAAAACATCCATGCAAATGAAATGTAGCATTTAGGCGGGCTATACTGTAGCAAAAGTCATCACATGTCTGCCACAATCATGTGTGTTCTTCCATGTCGAGAGCAGTTCTGATTGGGCTTACATGGTAAACAACTAAAATGAATGTTTTGGGCATTGTTTTATCCAGACGCATACATTTGTCCAAATGTGACCAAGTAGACGCATTGTGGGTTTCCTGGACGTCGTCTACATCGGTCAAAAAAAAATCTAGGGAAGAGAATCCCCCTGCCATCTTCCACCAATTTATTTTTAATATATAAATCGCCCGCTAGAAGATTCCCTCTTCTCTTCTACAACTCCTTTGTCGTCATTTGGGATGTCTGTTGTGATTTCCCTTCCTGGTTCCATGACCCGCCCTATCTTGCATCTGATTGGCCTGTCTGTAAAGTTTTGCCCTAATATTAACAAATCGTGACTCATCATAGTAAACCAACCAACCAATCATAGATGTTCTTATATGTAAACCATCCATCCATCCACTTTCTACTGCTTGTCCCTTTTGGGGTCGCAGGGGGTGCTGGAGCCTATCCCAGCTGCATTCGGGCGGAAGGCGGGGTACACCCTGGACAAGTCGCCACCTCGTCACAGGGCCAACACAGATAGACAGACAACATTCACACTCACATTCACACACTCGGGTCAATTTTTTTAGTGTACCAACCAATCATTATTGATTTTTCCCGTATATGTTGTCCCCTGCCCCTGGAGTGGTACTAGTCCATTCCTCTCTTTCTCTTCTCCCTCTCTCTTCTTTTGTAGCATGTAGCTTAGCTAACCGCTACATGGGTCTAAAAATAGCTAAGCTACGAAAATCACTACTTGTTTAAAAAGTAGCGAAACTACTGCCAAGCTGCTGGGAAATGTAGTTAAGCTACGTAGCTTCGATTTTTAAGTTAGGTCAGGGGTGTCCAAACTTTTTCCACTGAGGGCCGCACACTGAAAAATCAAAGCAAGCGGGGGCCATTTTTATATTTTTTTATTTTAAAAACCAATACAATATATGTATAAAAAATATACATTCAGGCCTCCACTCAGGCTTGATCCCAGGGATCCCAAAGGGTTTTGGTAAAAAAAATATTAAAAATGTGTCATTATTCAGTATTGTTATTTTTATTATTATTCAAGTTTTAAATCCCTAGATCAACATTAGGTCTATCTGTCAATATAATGTTTTTAAAGATTTAAGTTGTATGCTCTTTTTGTCAAAGAAAACTCTGTTTTTTTTATGTAAAAAACACAAAATATGCATTGTTTTCACCCAATAAAATTTTAAGTGGAATATTTCAGATTATATAATAATTGGAGCCTTAAAAAGGTCAATAACTCATAACACCATTGATTTTAATTCATTATCATTTTTTGAGCGATGACACTTAAAAACAAATCACACAAAAATGATTGGGGAACCAAAAGGAACCTACTCATTAAAGTGTTAAAAAATAAATTATACATTTTTTTTACTGTTTACTTTTAACACAATAATCTCGAGATCAACTTCAGATCTATCCGTCAATTATACATTGTATTGTTGTTGAAGTTTTTTTGTTTGTTCGTTTTAGGCCCTTCTTTAAAAAAAACAAAAAAACAGCTAAATTGTTTATATGGCAAACACAAAATATGCAACATTTTCCCCAAAAAATATCTCAAAGTGCAATATTTAATGTGACGTAATTGGAGCCTTGGATAGGTCAATAATTCATAATAACATTGATTTTGATTCATTATTATTTTTTAAAGAAAGAAACAGCCTGCATGGCAGCTTTGTGTTATTAGAGTGAACATTGCAACATTTTCTTGTTACATTTCACCTGTTTGGTCTTTCATACCACTTTTTATGTTTTTAATTTTTCTAATCGTATTTTAAAATGGGCCGTGGGGCCGTTAAAAAATGACCTACGGGCCGCAAATGGTGCCCGGGCCGCACTTTGGACATCCCTGAGTTAGGTAATCATTTTTGACGGAAAACCGTAGTTTTTACCACTGCAGCCGCAAACCGGAATGGATTATCAAAAACCGTACTCCTTACGGGAAAACCGTAGTTGTTGGCAGGTATGGCAAAGAGACGGATCAAGATTTTAACACACATTGTAGGCTGGAAAAAACGAAAAAAACAGAAAATAATTTTAAAATATTTTTAAAGAGATAAAATAGACGGATTTGGAGGATCATTGCCATAGTTGGCCCCGATGCAAGCGGACTTTACTGTATATGCGCTAAGTCAGATCTTCTTTTACCCATGGGCCACCACTTTACAGCGTTTCATGGAAAGTTATCCCTTTGGTCATACTGTACATGCTGTGACAAACAAGCAATTATTTCAAAAGGAATGCATGGGATCACTGTCAAGTAAGCGAAACAAAGGAGTCTTACGCCATGACACGCCACCTCTCCACATCCTTGCTGTTCACACATCAAGTTCTCATTTCATACCTCATCACCACGGCACACTAAGCAGGCAATCAGCGAGAAAACTATGGCCTCATGCAAAAGGTCACCAGAGAAGTGCAGCTGCAGGCTATCGCCGAAACATCAAACACAGTCCAGCAAACACACAGACGCACGGAACGAGCTCGGCAGTGATCACAGGGAGACATGCAGGGCGTCATGAAAGGTGGAGGCCACAGGTTGAGCAAATAATGTCGGTACTGGTGTGACAACCAACGGCTTACTTTCAGGTGGCACTCTGTCCTTGTGCGGACAGCCCGACAGGCTCCGATGGTGAGGGTACAAGCCTGTCACGTGACCCGTGCCGTCGCAGCCCGGTGTCGGACAGCGACTCTCCTTCTTGTCTGCTCGGGAAGCATCTGTGGGAAAGGAGAGTTTGGTTGCTTGGTGATTAAAGTAATTTGTATGGAGGTTAATGTGTGGCTTTATTACAAAAGCTATTTTTTTTTAACACTGAATTAATGTTAATTATTAATTAACTTAACTTAATTAATAATTCATTATACTTAATGTCTGCGATGAGGTGGCGACTTGTCCAGGGTGTACCCCGCCTTCCGCCCGATTGTAGCTGAGATAGGCTCCAGCGCCCCCCGCGACCCCGAAGGGAATAAGCGGTACAAAATGGATGGATATACTTAATGTAAATTTTTAAAAAATTTTTACATCAAAGTATGCTGACGATTCCATTGTGTTGCAAAATTTTGTGTATAAAAAATCAGTGTAAAAAAAAAACAACCAGTGTATAAAAATTTAGCGTAAAAAAATACAGTGTATAAAAATTCAGTTTAAAAAAATTCAGTTCTGAAAAATACAGTGTCGAAAAATTTAGATGCTTCAAAAACCAATACTCACTTCCGGTAAAATGAGGCTGAAGCTATCTATGCTGTCTCAGAACCAGCCAATGAGATGTCAAGTTTTAAAGCACTTGACATTGTTCTTGCAAAACAGCATAACGAAAGAAGTTAACTGGGCTACCTGAGCATAATACAACATAATAAACATTTCAATGCGGCCCTCTGGATGTTTGCACACTATAGAAGTAATTCTAATGGTTAAAATCTGTCTTTGGAGGTGGGATAGGTTGATTGGCAACACTAAATTGGCCCTAGTGTGTGAATGTGAGTGTGAATGTTGTCTGTCTATCTGTGTTGGCCCTGCGATGAGCTGGCGACTTGTCCATGGTGTACCCCAACTTCCGCCTGAATGCAGCTGAGATAGGCTCCAGCACCCCCCGCGACTCCAAAAGGGACAAGCGGTTGAAAATGGATGGATGGATGGGTTAAAATCTGCACTTTTGACTGACACACAAGTTACTACGTGTCATGATATGGAAGACATAGGCTATATATATATATATATATATATATATATATATATATATATATATATATATATATATATATATATATATACACAAGCCTGAGACCTCCATGTAATATCACTGTTCTGCAGAACTTTGTTGTAGATGTTCTGCAGAAAAGTCATATTATATCAAATAAGAGGATGTTTTTTTTTCTCCTTTTGCCTTTATTTTTTGCCATGTTTGTTACATCTGTTCATTACCATGAATTGATTTACTTGGACCCCGACTTAAACAAGTTGAAAAACTTATTCGGGTGTTACCATTTAGTGGTCAATTGTACAGAATATGTACTATACTGTGCAATCTACTAATACAAGTTTAAATCAATCAATGTGTTTCTTCTTGCTCGATTATAAAATATTTCGATCAAAAAGGTGGTCTGGGAAGTAGAGGAGCAACGTTCATATATTCTTAATATTCAGTGTTTTATTGTTCATAGTTCATATTGTAAATTCCACATTCCATTGTTACATGTTGGTGACCAGTGTTGGGACTAACGCGTTACAAAGTAACGCGTTACTGTAACGCTGTTAGTTTCGGCGGTAACTAGTAATCTAACGCGTTATTTTTTTATATTCAGTAACTCAGTTACCGTTACTACATGATGCGTTACTGCGTTATTTAACGTTATTTTTTATGTAGTATCGGCTAGAAATAGATGCGCTGCGGTGTCTTTCTTCTAAATCTTCCTCTGTCACAAGCCAGAGAGAAGAAAAGAGGCGTGTGTGTGTGTGTGTCTGGGTGTGGGTATGGGAAGGGGAGGCACACACGTGATCCGCGGTTTGATATATAAAACAAAACAAAAAGGTTGTTCGCATGCACGTTCAGTCCACACACAGCGTGGTCATGGCGAGCGGAGTAACGGAGGAGCTTAAACGCTCCGCGCAATTTAATCGGTGTGTTTATAGGTGCAGACTCCATTGTGCAAAACGAGGGTTTTAAACACATGCTGAACGTGCTTGAGCCACGTTACGACATCCCGTTGCGCACCAACTTCAGCGATAAGATTGTGCCAGATCTTTATGAGCAGGAGAAGAAAAAAGTTGTGGATGAACTATCCCGAGCATCATCTGTTGCGCTCACGACAGACTGGTGCACGTCCAGGGAAACAATGTGACGATAAGCGCTCACTTTATCACAGCAGACTGGCAGATGAGAAGACACGCCCCCTCTACGAGAGTCACATTGCGCAGGTACTGACACAAGCAGTGGAGGAATGGAAGATAAAGATATCCCAGTCACAAGTGATAATGCCAAAAATCAAATAATTGCAGTGAATGAGGCAGGACTGGGACCACAGGTAGGTGCTTTGCACATGTAGTGAATTTGGTATCACAGAAGGGAATCTCAGTCAATAGGATGGATCAGGAAGGAGGTTTCCTAGCACAACAGCTGCTCATGTGCTTAAGACAAAGCAAGAAATGCTAAAGCTGCCTACTCATAAAGCTCATACATGATGTCCCAACGAAGTGGAACTCCACTTATGATATGTTGCAGCAGCAGGCAGCTATATACTCTGCATTGACCCACAACACCTTGAAGGCAAATGTCAAAGACATCATCAACCTGTCTGATGATGATGTGAGGGTGGCAGAGGAGGTCCTCCAGGTGCTTAAACCCCTCAAAAGTGTTACATCTCTACTGAGCACTGAAACTTCACCATCTGTGTCAATGATCCTGCCACTGAAAACAAGGATTCTACAATCCATGGCTCCAAGTGTGGAAGACAGCAGCATCAGGCTTTATTTCACTATCTATGTTTCAAGGAAGATGATGTGTCTTCTTATGTTGCACTTTAACTTGTTTTTTATCAATGGTCATTGGTCCAAGTTTAAAGAAAGGAGAAATGCCTTTTTATGTTGCACTGTTTTTCATTAATTATGTTAAAATGAAAATAAAAATGCATGTCAAGTTGATCAACAGATTGTATTATTCTCCAGTGCAATAACAGTACTGAAACGAAGGCTAAAAGGGCATTAATGGGAGCTTTAAAAAAAAAGAAGAAAAAAAGAAGTAACTAAATAGTTACTTTTCACAGTAACACATTACTTTTTGATGTAAGTAACTGAGTTAGTAACTGAGTTACTTTTGAAATTAAGTAACTAGTAATTGTAACTAGTTACTGGTTTTCAGTAACTAACCCAACACTGTTGGTGACAAACCCCAAGATGCAGAGAAGGCAGGCTTGGTGCAGGAAAACATGATTTAATGTTCAAAATAAGAAGGTAAAACACAAACCAGGAACTAGGCCACAGGAAACAGGATACCAGGAAACAGGAACTAGGAACTAGGAACCAAAAGACAGCACGCTGAAAACAGCTACAGGATACAAGTACAGCTTCAACGACGACAATACTCCAGCCCTGACTGGAGTGCAAAGCAGGTCTAAATAGCAGCTAATTGACACCAGGTGTGGCCAGTTGGCAATCAGCCGCAGCTGAGGGGAAACAGCACTCAGGGAGACTAGCCGGAAACAACCAAAATAAGAGCGCTGACAGGAAACAAAGACAAACAGGAAAAACCTAAACATAACTAAACTGTCAGTGACAAACCCAACATCTATATTTGTATGTACATTCTGAGTATCATATAATTCAGTAAATTAACTAAAGTTCATTCCGTTTTTGAGATGGTCTTTTTAGTTGTTTTACTGATGCTCAGAATGTACATAAAAATATATAATGTGGAATTTACTTTATTAAATATAAATAAAGTAATAATTTACTTTATTAACTATGAACAATAAAACACCGAATATTAAGAATATATGAACGTTGCTCCTCTACTGCAGACCACCTCCTTGATCGACATCTTTTGTAGAGCAAGAGCAACAAAGATGCAACAAACACGGCGAAACATAAATGCAAAGGGTAAAAAACATCCATATATTCGATATAATTATCACTGTTTTGCAGAAGTTTGCTGTAGAACTCTGCCTCCTGTCTGACACTCGCTGCTCCGTATACAAGCCCCGCCCACTCTGCCCCACTCAGTTTGTGCCTCGTCTGCACGAAGCAGAGCTTTGTATGTCACTCATACCACTGGAATCATTTCTATAGTTTGAAAATATCCAGTGGGCCGCATTGAAATGTTAATTATGTTGTATTATTCCCAGGTAGCCCAGTTCACTTTTGTGCAGGTTTGCAAGACCTGTGTCACGTGACACTATTTTTTTTTACGCTGAATTTTTTTAAACTGAATTTTTATACACTGAATTATTTTATACTGAATTTTCATACGCTGAATTTTAAAATTCTGAAATTTTTCCAATGAAATTGTAAGCATAGATTGATGTAAAATAAATTAAATTCACTAAATTTAAATGAAAATAATTCAGTTACATATATTCATTGTCAAAAAAAAGCTTTCATAATAAAGACACAAATTAACCTCCATAATTTTACGAGTAATAAACTGGTGACATTTCTGAAGCCTTGACAACTGTTTCAGTGACATGCAGTTGAGGTGTAATGAACTTATTATATGAAATATTGCACACAGACTTCCAACTAGGGATGGGTACCTTACACATTTGAATTGATTCGGTACCTGGGAATCGAGACTGGTACGTACCAACTTTCGGTAATATTGTGTGTGTAAATAAATGTTTAATAATACAATCTAATATTTTTATGTCACCTTCAAAAATACGATGCTTGTAATAGATTTGCTGTCCAGTTATAGTCTTATTACATTTCTGAGAATCATTTGCAAGTATTATTTAGTAGACTTTGTATGCAGTTATAATTCCAAGACATTAAACGGCAGTAGCGTATAGTCTCTGGTGTGTGTAGCCAAATAAGGTAGTAGTCTTTGCCATGAAGCGGAATGTGTCAGTTTAGTCTTATGTTGCACTCGACAAAGTCTTTATACTGTAAGTATTGTTCTTAATACACACTTGCTATTTGATTTTACCGTACATCTTAGTTGTAGCTTTTTTTTACTGAATTTGGAGGTGTTGAAATCACCATGTAAAATTGCTAAAGCTAATTATCAGCATGTATATAGCAAATAATCATCGAGCTAGTGCATTTTGGAGAAGTGCAGCCTTACTTATTTTTTTTAGTGTTTTCTGTCAGGCACACTTGTTTTGGAGGCATAAAAATGTGCAACTTTTTTGTGTTTAACTAAGGCTGTCAAATGATTAAAATATTTAATTGCTATTAATTGCAGTTTGTTCATAGTTAACTCAAAATTAATCGCAGATTAAATGTAATTTTTCATAATTAATAAGTGTATCCCAGACAGATTATTTTCAAGTTTTAATACCATGACTGGACAATTACAATTTAATTAAATGTTTTTAAACATTATGCTTTTTTAAACAACTCAACACAAAAAGAACACAAACACGTTTTAAAGAGAAAAAAAAAATACCTGCAGTGTGTTGGTGTCTTGCCAGATTTTGTATTTTGTAGGAATATAGAATTTGTATTCCTGCTTTAGGAGCACTTGCATTAAGAAGAAGAGCAAAACCATGTTTAGATACCAGTTTCACGCATTAATAACACAACATAACTATTTTGTACTCCCATATCTCAATTATTGTGTTGAAATCTGGGGTAACAATTATAAATCAAACATCCACTCTATGTTCTTACTTCAAAAGAAAGCCATTAGATTTGTAAATTAAGCAGATTATTATGCTCATACCAATGCTCTTTTTTTATTAAATTAAAAACAATAAAACGGCATGATCTTTTTGACCTCAACACTGCTATTGTGACGTATAAAGCTCATAACTGCATGCTGCCTTTGTGTCCACAGGAGAGGTTCAAACCCAGGGAGAGTCCATACGGCCTTAAAGGTTCAGCAGTCTTTCAGAAAGCAAACATAAGAACTAGTTTAAAAGGTAGATGTGTTTCTGTCAGGGGGGTTAATCTGTGGAACAGCTTGGATGATGCCTTAAAATGTTACAGTTCCATTCACGCATTTAAAAGAAACTTTAAGACCAATGTTTTAGAAAAATATATCGCTCTTTAATCAACACCAGTAGTTAATACATTGATCAATGTTTCTTACAAAACTAAATGTGGGACATAAATAATAATGGAAGTGTAAGTATTCATATATAGCATATTATTGGTACAAATGTTTAACCAACACATGTACAAGGATATTTCACGTGTCTTTACTGTGTATATATTTGAACAGTGTTCATGTTGTGTACAAGGGGTACCGTATTCATAATATGTTGTGTGAAGGAAATTTCCACATTTTCTATGAAGCTCAAGATCAGAGCCCGGTTTTCTCCTGGTTTTACTACATCTTGTAGTTTATAGGTTCAGGTTTAAACCTCCACCCCAGATCACACCTCACTCCTACCCACTTCTCCAAAGTTGGCTGGCTCAGGGTGGAGGACAGAGTAAAACAACTTGCACTGAGCCTAGTCTATAAAATCCGCTACACCTCCCTGATACCAAAGTACATGTCAAACTACTTCCTTAACGTAAATGACCGCCATAACCACAACACCAGGGGGAGCTCCACTAACCACGTTAAACCCAGATTCCGATCTAACAAAGGTCTTAACTCATTCTCCTTCTATGCCACATCAATATGGAATGCACTCCCAACAGGTGTAAAAGAAAGTGCATCTCTATCCTCCTTCAAAACCGCACTAAAAGAATACCTCCAGGCAACTGCAACCCTAAACTAACACCCTCCCCCTTCCACATCCCACCTCCCCGGATTGTAAATAATCAAATGTAAATAATCAAATGTATATACTTGTTATTATGCTTTCTGATCGCTCTATGTCCACTACTTGCTGTACATATCCTACCAAGTCAGACCTACACTGTTTCAATGTCCATTTCTCTGACGATGCAATTGTTGATGACCGAAGTCTCAATCAATCAATCAAAAGGTGAAATAAGTGCTCAACTTCAGCCTAAACTCTTTTGGTCTGTAAAATTGTCAGTTTAGGAATGTAAAACTGTTTGTTTATTTTGCTGACCACTGACTGAAAAAATAATAAACTAAAAAAAAAAGTAAAAGTAAAAGTAAATGTGGATTGTTATGATGAGGTAATGTAAAATGTGATATTCCTACTTGAATAAATGCTTCTGGTATGCTGTACTTTACATGTTGTAAAAGTTAATGATTAATGTATCTGCATGGCAATGTTTTAACCCTCTCCATTTATTAATACAATGTAATATTCAACCTGTTAAACATTCTGTAATTGCGGACTAAACATCTTTGACAAAGCTTGATCTTATTGTAAGACCATGTTTCGTTGTTTTGTTGGTCAGACCGGATGTGAAGCGTAGCGCTAATATCGTGAAGCCAGACCTGTGTGATTGGCATATTTTGGGACGGCGTGGCACAGTTGGGAGAGTGGCCGTGCCAGCAACCTGAGGGTTCCTTGTTCAATTCCCACCTTCTACCAACTTCGTCACATCCGTTGTGTCCTTGAGCAAGACGCTTCACCCTTGCTCCTGATGGGTCGTGGTTAGGGCCTTGCATGGTAGCTCCCACCATCAGTGTGTGAATGTGTGTGTGAATGAGTGAATGTGGAAATAGTGTCAAAGCGCTTTGAGTACCTTGAAGGTAGAAAAGCGCTATACAGCATAACCCATTTACCATTTGTTGAAAGTCTCTGATTAAAGGCCTACTGAAATGATTTTTTTAAATTCAAACAGGGATAGCAGATCCATTCTATGTGTCATACTTGATCATTTCGCGATATTGCCATATTTTTGCTGAAAGGATTTAGTAGAGAACATCGACGATAAATTTCGCAACTTTTGGTCGCTGATAAAAAAAGCCTTGCCTGTACCGGAAGTAGCATGACGTCACAGGTTGAAAGGCTCCTCACATTTCCCTATTGTTTACACCAGCAGCGAGAGCGATTCGGACCGAGAAAGCGACGATTACCCCATTAATTTGAGTGAGGATGAAAGATTCGGGGATGAGGAATGTGAGAGTGAAGGACTAGAGTGCAGTGCAGGACGTATCTTTTTTCGCTCTGACCGTAACTTAGGTAAAAGGGCTCATTGGATTCCACACTTTCTCCTTTTTCTGTTGTGGATCACGGATTTGTATTTTAAACCACCTCGGATACTATATCCTCTTGAAAATGAGAGTCGAGAACGCGAAATGGACATTCACAGTGACTTTTATCTCCACGACAATACATCGGCGAAGCTCTTTAGCTACGGAGCTAACGTGATAGCATCGTGCTTAAATGCAGATAGAAACAAAAGAAATAAGCCCCTGACTGGAAGGATACACAGAAGATCAACAATACTACTATCAGGAGACACCGAACCAAACACTGGACCTGTAACTACACGGTTAATGCTGTGCCGCCTGTCGAAGCCTAGCAATGCTGTTGCTAACGACGCCATTGAAGCTAACTTAGCAACGGGACCTCGTCAGAGCTATGATAAAAACATTAGCGCTCCACCTACGCCAGCCCTCATCTGCTCATCAACACCCGTGCTCACCTGCGTTCCAGCGATCGACAGCACGACGAAGGACTTCACCCGATCATCGATGCGGTTGGCGGCTAGCGTCGGATAGCGCGTCTGCTATCCAACTCAAAGTCCTCCTGGTTGTGTTGCTGCAGCCAGCCGCTAATACACCGATCCCACCTACAGCTTTCTTCTTTGCAGTCTTCATTGTTCATTAAACAAATTGCAAAAGATTCACCAACAACGATGTCCAGAATACTGTGGAAGTTTGCGATGAAAACAGGGCTGTTTGTATTGTGATACAATGTGTCCGAATACTTCCGCTTCAACCATCGACGTCACGCGCAATCGTCATCATACATAGACGTTTTCAACCGGAAGTTTCCCGGGAAATTCAAAATTGCACTTTATAAGTTAACCCGGCCGTATTGGCATGTGTTGCAATGTTAAGATTTCATCATTGATATATAAACTATCAGACTGCGTGGTCGGTAGTAGTGGGTTTCAGTAGGCCTTTATAGTGACTTAGGACTTCCTTTCTATTGTCTCTTGTCTGTTGAGCTTGTATTCCATCTTAATAAGGGCAGTTCGAGAAACAATTTACATTTTATGTTTTTAATGCACTCAACTGTAATGTAAACACGGACGTGAAGCTTCCCAGCTGTACAAACAGCAAAGCGCGCCAGTAGCATTCGCCCCAATGATGTCGTCTCACGGGGATTGAAGATCAAATTGACTTGTCTTGTCTGGAGAATGACTTGCCATGCCTTTGGACGTGGAACTTCTATAATGTCCCCCTTTCTTGGTGCATTTCTGCTTGCTATTGTCTCACATGTGGCTCCACTGTAATTGGAGGCCATTACGTTTCCTCAAACTACGGAGGATCAAAAAAGAGTCGGGACGTTAATTGCTAGTTAAAAAATGATCGCTATTAAAGGAACTTATAGTTAACTCGTTAATATCGCAATAACTTTGACAGCCCTAGGAAATTTCCGCTGAGATTAAGAATATTACCTCGAGGCAGTTTGATATGATAAAAATGCATTTATTTGAGTGACTGTAATGTTTATCAGTGCTGGTGTCAGAATAATATGGGGGAATGTGTGGTGTTGTTATCTGATACCATAGGCTGATTGATGCGGTTTGCAGCGCTGTGGATGATAAGACACCAATGAGAACCTCACAAAATCTCAGAGGACACAAAATAATAAGAAAGAAGAAAAACACAAATCAAGTGAGGAGCCGGGTTAGGAAAAGGTGACGTGGCGCACGCCCACTCATTCCCCCAATAAAAATGTATAGACGGAATGTTGCATGTTGTCATGCTCTATTTTCCCCCTATTCCATTTTGGCTTTGAAAAAACAACAACATTTTGATCACGTTCATAGCTGTGCGGCTTCACAAGAATAGATTCTGTCTGTTTGCAAAAGGTAAAATAATAAACTAACTGCACTCATACATACACATACGGTATGTGATGCATGTGTGTTTGCCCGCCTCGTCTTGAGTGGGAGCAGCTGAGTGGAAGGCCTATTAGAAGGGAAGGATATTGATTGTGGCTGAGGAGGGGCTGCGTTTTGCATAGCAAATGGGTCCCATTACCATACCATCTCTGGATAATTAATGTGCAGTCAGTGGGCCTGTTGTTCCTTATCGGTCATTCTGATACTCCTCTATTCTCATCTTAACCTCATTCTTTTTTCTTTTGCTCAGCGGCGCTTCTCTTTCCCTTCGCCGTACTGTGTTTTATAAATCGCACACAGGAACCCAGCTGAGCGACTGTCTGCTCCTATCGTCTATCTGCTATCTAGATTATTATCAGCCCTCCGCTCTTTATTCCGACATCATTCAGGCATGGAGTCTCTCTCCAAATTAACATTTGTGTGGCATTTACGTTGCGATACGTACCTGTTGTGAATTGTGTGGCATTTAAGGTGTAATATCCTCCTGCTGTGAATTAGCTTGCTCTTATTTGTGGCTTTTGTCCAAATATCTTCTGTGTGGGGAGAAATAAATTGGCCTAATTAGGCCGGAATATGGCTAAAGTAAAAGAAAAGAGAAATAATTTGGACTCAAACCACCCAGAATAGCTCTGCTCTGCACTGCTGTGTTTCTCTTTCTGCAGGATCACGAACAACCTCAACTTAAAAGTAGGATGTAAGCATCGTAAAGGAAATGTATGAATTAATTCTGTGCAAAGAACGCAAGTCGTCCCCCTTTCCCAAATGCTGAAAAGTAGGTTTAAAAATAGGCGGCTTTACCCCAAGCTGCATCCCAGGGATGAAATGTGCGGTCCTAACAGGCCGTGCAGATTGCCATTACTTATGCCTGACAAGCCTCCCCTCTGATGTTTCCATGCTGGCCTATTTTAACAACATAAGCTGCTGCTGCTGCTTCTGCTTCTGAGATTCAAAATTTCAAATTGGCTCCAAAAAAAAAAAAACAAGCTTGTCCTGGGGTTATATTGGGGTACCCAGAATGCATGTGGGCTTTCTGTTGTCTGCGGTGTAGGATGGACACAGTAAAAGGGCAGGTGAAGCAAAACTTGAGAGATCGACCACCAATCAGTTTCCACCAATTTTCGTGAAAAGGTATGTCATCTGCTAATGTCGATTTGTGCCATTTAAAGGGGCTCTATCACGCAAAACCAATGTTTATATATATTCATAAAACATTTTTGCGTTCTTCTCTACTACTTCCAAACGGTCCGTTTGGAATGTGCACAATTACTGACGTCACCAATTGGGAACATTGTCAGTGGACTATCCATAAATGGTATAAACCTACCCAGACTGCCTTGCCACTGTCTGCCATTTTTAGTTTATGCAATTCATCTGTAGTTTAGACCAGTGGTCCCCAACCTTTTTGTAGCTGCGGACCGGTCAACGCTTGAAAATGTGTCCCATGGACCGGAGGGGTGGGGGGGTGGGGGGGTTGAATTAAATAAAAAAAAAATAAAATATATATATATATATTTTTTTTCATAAAGAAATACAATCATGTGTGCTTACGGACTGTATCCCTGCAGACTGTATTGATATATAATGTATATATTGTGTTTTTTATGTTGATTTAATTTTAAAAAAATATATATATTTTTATTTTTTATGTTTTTTTTAATTTCTTGTGCGGCCCGATACCAATCGGGCCGCACAAGATACGGGGACCTCTGGTTTAGACCATCGTTTTTCAACCACTGTGCCGCGGCACACTAGTGTACCGTGAGATATCGTTTGGTGTGCCGTGGGAAATCATGCAATTTCACCTAATTGATCGGAAAAATAATTATAATCCGCAAACAATGTGCCGTTGTAGCGTGTCTGTGATGTCTGGAGATCAGCAGAGTAACCATGTAATACTGTTCCGTATCAGTAGGTGGCAGCAGGCATTGCTTTGTATGCCTACTTTGAGACAAGATAATTAATGATGGTTATGGTTTGAAGTCATGTGTGCGTCAGGTATTTGATGAGAACGACTTTATATATATATATATATATATATATATATATATATATATATATATATATATATATATATATATATATATATATATATATATATATATATATATATATATATATATATATATATATATATATATATATATATATATATATATATATATATATATATATATATATATATATGTATATATATATACACACATATATATATATATATATATATATATGTATATATATATATATATATATATATATATATATATATATACATATATATATATATATATATATATATATATATATATATATATATATATATATATATATATATATATATATATATATATATATATATATATATGTATATATATATATATATATATATATATAGTCAATATAGGCTATTGAGTTTCATTTTCAAAATTTTCTGCAGGTGGTGTCTGTCAAGTTTTGGTTACTCGGGTCACAGGACAATATCGGAACCATTGTGAGGGGAACTTAAGGGCGGGGGACACAAGACATCATGACATGTGTTGTGTGTTGGACACTTGGAAGTGGAAAAAGTAAGAGCGGGAATAAAAGGCAGAAAAAGACAATACGCTTTCTTTTGATGTATTATTAAGCTTAGATTGCTAATAAGTGAACTAATAAGTGACAAGTTTAGCACAATAATGGCGATGAGAATGGGCTAGTGTCCCCCCGGATTTTTTCAATGAAAAAAATGTGCCTTTGCTCAAAAAAGGTTGAAAAACACTGGTGTAGACGACCAAATGCCCAGGATTCGACTCGAAGAACAAAAATGCTGTTATTGATTGAATTACCCAAAACAGGACGCTATTCAAACCTCCAGTCTCATCTGAAGAACTAAGAAGTGACCGGCTAACTTTTTTGTGTCATGGAAATGTGCCTTCCAACTGTGAATTAGTCGCTTCGAGTGTGTGCCAAGAAGAGTTCACAAACTTTCACAAAAAGATGGATTTTACAAAAAAAACTATTTTTATTTTTTTAATCCTGTCCAGCTACTCAGGCAAATCATATTGTTGATGTACATGTATATGCCCATATTTGCTGTACATATTTAATTTACAAAAGAGAAGTGTGGGATACTTCTCTAGTTGCCTTATTTGTATTTGACTTTATTAAAAAAACTACTTTGAATGGCAGGCTTGGTGACTACAAACTATGGCAATGGAGGAGACTATGAAAAAGTCAGTGATAACAGTTGGTTAGAAATGTGTGAATTATACGTTAGCAATGCTAGCTCGAGTTGTTGTGTAGCTAGCTTAGCCTTCTAATGTAAGACAATACTGTCCCCGTCAGTCCTGCTGCAAAATAAAGAAAGATTTTCCTAAAACCTATTTTTAATTGGAGCAGTGCCTACTGTGTCTGGCAATGGATGAGTAAGCTATATAATCCGTTAATACGTTCGCGATGTAGCTCATAGCTTAGTTAATAGCCGTAAACCTCTGTTGTTTACAACTCGAAGCAGCTGTGCAGCGGAGTTATTTACATGATATAGAATAGAAACATTTTTTATTGTCAGTATACACACGTCTACATCCAGTATCTAGCATTAGAAAGTTAGACTCGGTAGAAGTTCCTTAGTGATATCCAGAGGTGGGTAGTAAAGCGCTACATTTACTCCGTTACATCTACTTGAGTAACTTTTGGGATAAATTGTACTTCTAAGAGTAGTTTTAATGCAACATACTTTTAATTTTACTTGAGTATATTTATAGAGAAGAAACGCCACTTTTACTCCGCTCCATTCATCTACATTCAGCTCGCTACTCGCTACTGATTTTTATCGATCCGTTAATGCACGCTTTGTTTGTTTTGTTTTTTTTAGACAGACCTTCAAAGTAGGATCTATCGTATGCCTGCGTTTCACCAATAGAATACAGTCACTGGTGACGTTTGACTCCGTTTCACCAATCAAACAGACCCAGGCGGTCACGTGATTAACTGCCCATAAAGTTTCAGCGGCAAACAACAAGCTTAAGCTTACATGAACTCAACGTCAAATTTGAGGAAGCACATCGCGATAAGTAACCTTAGTAGATATTTTGGCTGTCACTGTAGGCTGATGTTAGCTTCCCTGCTATGAATCACTGTCAAATGTACATCGTGTGGGGACATTTATTAACGCACTGCAGCCTCATAGACACACACACACACACACACACACACACACACACACACACACACCCACACACACACACACACACACACACACACACACACACACACACACACACACACACACACACACACACACACACACACACACACACACACACACACACACACACGCACACACACACACACACACACACACACACACGCATAGTCGCACACACACACACACACACACACACGCATGCATAGAAACACCAATCAGTGTGTTCCCAGGTGCAGCCCACACATATCAGTTTATGGTTTGCGTAAAGGCTAACTTATTTTCCTTTGTAATCTCTGCCTACTGAGCCTATGGTGCTGTTTAGTTATTATGGCTCAATTTGCCTTAATTTTTTAAATTTTCATGTATTATTATTTAATATATATTATTGTGTTAGTTGCTTAAGAAATATCCCTGGCTCTGAATTTGCTCATTGCTATTTTTATGTTTTTGTGCATTATTTGTTGCCGTCATCATTAAACGAACCGGTTACTCATAAGTTACTCAGTACTTGAGTAGTTTTTTCACAACATACTTTTTACTTTTACTCAAGTAAATATTTGGGTGACTACTCCTTACTTTTACTTGAGTAATACATCTCTAAAGTAACAGTACTCTTACTTGAGTACAATTTCTGGCTACTCTACCCACCTCTGGTGACGTCAACAAACCACCGTGAGCTGCTGAGGTCGCTATATCATCTGGCATGTTGTGTTGTGGTGAAAGTCACTCAAAACAGACGGCTGGTGGCGATCACTGATGTCCTTAGTGCACAGTAAAAGCAAGAAAGCTAAAAAACTATAAAAAAAACGCGGACAGGTGGGGTCGACAGCTCATCTGCGTCAGGGGCATGGTGAGTAGGGGTGAGTTTGCATGTAACATCTCCGCCTCTCAAAACAAACCACTTTGAAAGACAGCAAAAAAGGAATTTGAAAATGGCCTGTAAAACAACATTTATGTACATTTTTCACCCAAGAACCACCATTACATGTTATATAGACCACAAGGAGGTGTTTTAAATGTAGAAAAAAAAAATCATCATGATATGACCCCTTTAAAGCCGATCGCAAACTTCGATTCCCTCTGGTTGACACTTATTTTTAGTCCCCCGGCTGACAAGCGGCTAGCAGCTAATTATGTGTCTCCATACACACAGTGGGATTCATCTATTCCGCCTAAAAAGCGCTCTAAGAAAACACACAAAAATACTCTATTTACATGTCATTGCCTGCATATTAACCAATCTACAGTAGGGAAGGGATTTATATGGCCCCATTCTTGGGTGGATCTCTTGTGAGAGGAAGGGAGGGAGTGAATCATTTTGCAATGCAGTCTGCTGAAAATTATGAAAAGTGTCAACTATACATAGCAACTGACGCTGTTTTCAAAAATGTAATTGCCACAAAACACGATTTAAGATATTCAACACTCTACTGCCATCTGGCGGCTAAAGTAGATGCACATATTCAAAATTGTCATGTTTCGTGTGTCAGGTAAACCACCACGAATGGGGCCATATTACCGTAATCCCTTTTCTACTGTATAGCGACATTGTTATTGTAAGAGCAAACACAGAGGAACTACTTTTCTGGCGTTGAAACACATTGCTATGCTCACAGTGCTCCTCCGACCACTAGCGAGTGGCCTGCTACTTGCTTTTTAGAGCTGCTAATAACATTGGTAGCGACCCGCCAAAGAATAAAGAAGAAGAAGATGCTTGAGTTGATTCTGCTGCTGCTATGTTGTCTTTAAGTTAAGAAAAGTTAATGCAATGTCATAAATCATTCACCTCACCTGTACTGTAGAGAGTTGCTGGACCAAGCCGAGAGGTTGGTCAACTTTGAAAGTCCACACGCTATCAACGTGATACTATATGGTTCTCAACAAATGGAACGCATCATAAAATTAGCATTTTTTATCTGAGGGGTGAGGATTATTCTGAATTTACCAGCTCACGGAGAGCACATGTGCTGAAAGATACAGCCATCCCACAAGTCGGCATCTCAGTGACAGCAGACGTTGTAAGTCATGGTTTTATGTTCTTTTTTAAAATGTTTAGCAATAGTGCTAAATGATTACGTTCAATAGCTTGCACAAAGTCTTCCATTATTGATCGCAAACTGAGAAAGTGCTCTTTAAGTTATGTTGTCGGAAGTAGCGCTTGTTGCTATGCGCTCTGTCAAATCAACACAGCCAGGAAAGAGGTTACTGTAATGCCTCAAATGACCGAAATACTGGAAGTATTATATATTATCATTAAATGTGCCTGTTACTGCATTACATACATATATACATACATACATACAGAATGTGTCTGAAACCATGTTAAGGGTTTTCGGATGGTTTTGAGAGCGCTTTATGGATGGAATAGATTGTATCGCCTTTACTTGCATTGTTAGCTGCCTGGTACTTGCAGTTTTACCACTATTTAGGGCGCAAATAAAAGGGAAATACGTGTGTTCTTGTCTCTCATACCCTTGAAATACAGTATTTTCACCTCTGTCAAAATGATCAAGGAATCACTTTGTATGATAAAGTGCAGTTGTACACCACTGCAAACTACAAGAAATTAGAACAAATATACTTTTCTGACCGTATCAATTAAAACTGAGCATTGGTTTTTGATGAAGCTCTTGTACTGAATCACATTGCATAAGTTTTGACTACTGAGTACTTACAGGAAATATGCTCGCTAAATACGAGCTGTTCCTCAGAGAGTGTTTAAACTTTACTCCTCACCTTTATGATAGAAAAGCTTCTTCATTCCATCAGGGAGTCGTCCTTTACGTTCAACACCGTAGGCGTGCCGTGGGCCGTGGTTGTCATGGTTATACCTCACCCCGTCTCTCCTGGCTGCCTCTGCCTCCATTTTATCCCGCAGTGCCTTTGCACGCTGGGACTCTAGCGCGATGGCCTTTTCCAACAAGGACAGGTTACCCTTTGTCATGTCAAACACTTCCTCAGACCTGTCCGACGTCACAGAGGCTGTGTCCTCGTCGAAATCCCGGTGGTGAAACCGATCTCCCTGCGCGCAACTGGAGAAAGCCTTGGATCGCGGGCTCAGCTGCTCCTCTAGCTTCAAGAGATTGTCCATGTCCGAATAGTTCCTGTCAAATGCTCGCCCGTCGTCATGGCCAAGCTGGAACTCTCCATAGCCGTGATGTTGGGGTTGTTGGTTAGGGTCCCCGCATTGGTAATGATTCTGCTGGAACAATCCATTGCGGTCTGCGGGCTTTGTTTCACTAAGTTTCCGTGCAAGGTCGAAGCATTGATTCCGTAAGCACTCCAAACTGCTTAGACAAACTTCCTCGTCACTGTTTTCTAATTGTCCGTGACTGGTGGTCTTTCCCTGTCCGTTACCACCCATGTGGGAACAGTCATTCCTGTCTCTGTTATCCGCCATGCCACCCTCATAGTCCTGTCCGTCTAAATTGTCCGACAACACAGCACCGTGCCCTTGAGCCAAGAGTTTGAGTGAATCTACTGTCTCCCTAACCACATCGCTATGAACGTCCAAACTTAGATCACCCGGTAGCGTTTTGCTTCCCTCTTCCTCCTCTTCTTCATCTTCCTCCTCGTCTTCTTCTTCTTCCTCTTCATCCTCATCGTCCTCCTCTTCTTCCTCATCTTCATCCTCCTCTTCTTCTTCCTCTTCAGCACTGTGAGAAGAGTTGCTGTTCATCTCTGACTCTGTAATTGCCCGGTTGGCGGCGTCTTCTGCAATCTTGCCCAGGTTGAGAAGAGACTTGGCCACAAGCTCGTCGTAGTTCTCGTACTCGTCATTGTTGTTGTCGTCCTTCTCTCCGGTGGGACCCGATTTGGCGACGCCATTTCCAGCGTTGCACTCCATGCCTTCACCACCGCTCATCAGGTCCTCATCTGTTGGAAAAGAAAGAACAGACGTCTTACAATTGCATTTACATTATTTTGTTTCATTGGATTTCTGGGCTCTTGGTTTACGTTTCATGGTTATGACGCACAACCATTAAATATCTAAATTCTTAGTTTTGATCTAAGGCTCTGTTTAGACTGCACACCAAATCTGATTTTTTTGCCCTCAAGTGAGACAGATCTGATTTTATTTTGCCAGTCTTAACGCTCCAAAGGGCTTCAAATCTGTTCTTTTGGCATCAGATTCAAGCCACATCAGGAGGTAGTCCTGAATCCGATTGGAATCTGATCATTTCAAATGTAACTTCAGTCTAAACCAGGGGTGTCAAACGTACGGCCCTCGGGCCGGATCAGGCCCACAAACAGGTTTTATTCTGCCCGCGAGATGAGTTTGCTAAGTATAAAAATGAGCCAACATTTTGGAATGAAAGAAACTGTTCTTTTAAATGTGTCCACTAGATGTCGCAATAGCAATTCTTTGTATCTTTGAAGATTATGTTACATATGTAAAAAACAAAAAAACAAAAAACTACGTGATGTTATTAGTACATCAGTTGAGGAAAATGAGCAAACTACATAAATCACGACCTGTAATCTAATTTTGATATTATTTTTTTATCTTGATAGATTGAAAATTAACACCAATGAGCTGACTGATGAACATTATCACATCATTTATTCAGAAAGTATAAATAACGATAAATAAAGACAGAATACTATTAACCACAACATGTAAGTTTAAAAAAACAACAGCAACATTATGATTTGTACATTTTCAGAATGTGCTTGTTCTATTTTTAAACAAAGAAAATAATCTGAAGTTGTCTTTATTTTTAAGTTATCGTGCCGTGATTTTACCAGTCCGGCCCACTTGGGAGTAGATTTTCCTCCATGTGGCCCCCGATCTAAAATGAGTTTGACACCCCTGGTCTAAATGCAATGTAGCCTGAATGGGATTTTTTCGTCAGCTTTGGTCGAGCTATGTCACTCGTGTGCGCCGGAAAGACGCAGTCGACAGCGGAAATGGATATTTCATCACAACATCCGGTTTCGTTTTTTATATAAAACGACCACATTTTTGGTGCATTACTTGTCAATAGTGCTCAAATTATAGGCTATATGTAATATATGAATATATATTTTGATTCCAAAGAAATAGCGATTACTGAAAGATTGGAATTGATGCTGTCGCACATTTGCGTACATGTGAGTTGAAAAATAAAGCTCACGTAGATCCGCGCTGATGTCCATGTCTCCTCTACTTAGCAGTACTTACAACACTCCCAAATATATTACACTATAAACATCCATTCATGCATTATATCACTTTCATTTACTTTCACATACAAAAACACTCATTTTTAAGGTGTTGCGACTTTTATTTTATTTTGTAGTAACAGTGACTTCCTCCCTGTCAACTTACTTTGTTTGCACTTTATCGAAGTGCACATGCAAGTGATGTCAAAGCCACTTTGGGGCCACAATGGGGCCAGTGCGCGTTTACACAGTCTAATAAAAATCCCATTTTACTTGCAGTGTAAATAGTCAGCTGGAAAAAAATCAGATCTAAAAAAAAATCAAGTTTGGGCCACTTTGGCTGCAGTGTAAACGTAGTCTCTGTGGTTTGGTTCGTTCATAAGAGATTCACTTGAGAACTAGTTATGTGTGCATGGCAAAAGAATACATAGCTATACTAAGGAAGAACAACGTCGACCCAGCTCTTCCTTGCTAACCTACTGGCCGTCATAATGTCTCCCAAGTGCTGTTTCGTTTTCTATTGTATCTTTTCCTCATCATATTTTGCAAATTGTATTCTGTGTACAGGGTGGGTGAAAACTTACATAAAAGTTCGGACTTCCATTGTAAAACTATCATTCTGATGTTTCAGTCGTTTAACAGTAAAAGTCAGACACTGTGAGAAGCCGAGTTTCCACAGGAGATCTACTAATCACTGGTATTAATTTCCTTTTTTTTCATTATTCACTCATCATCATCTTTAGAACTCCTTTCAGTGCGTAATTCATTCTGACAGGCTGCAATGGGTGGCCGAATCTCTTCTATCAGTAATTTACAACTCTCACTCCTGGAGCACTTCCAGTCTTCTCCTTTCATTTTTCTGCTGTGAACCAACAAGACCAAAAGTATTTACACCAGTGTCACATGTACTGCAGAGAACGTAAGTCGCACATGCACATACAGACTAACACAACCGAAAAAAAATTGCAACAAAAACCCCCCACAAACTTCAATGAATTCTGAGTCCGCACCTTAATGCTGGTGCTCAGTGAAATGTTGTTTTGTTTCATATTCCACCTAACTAATAAACATGCAAACTATCCTCCATCCATTTTCTACCGCTTATCCCTTTCGGGTTGGCGGGGGTTGGGGAGGTGCGGGAGCCTATCCCGTCTGCACTCGGGCAGAAGGCGGGGTAAACCCTTGACAAGTCGCCGCCTCATTGCAGGGCCAACACAGATAGACAGACAACATTCACACTCACATGCACACACTAGGGACAATTTAATGTTGCAAATCAGCCTATCCCCAGGTGCACTGGTTAAAAAATTACCAAAAATTCAACAACCCAAAAATAGATTTGTCTAACATAGTTTGTGTTGCTTGGCAAAACTAGGCGTCATGTTTTTTTGTGTGACTTTCTGGGGTTTGCTGGTTTTTACCCTACACTAAATACATTTTTTGGTACCATGGCCCACTCTCACCAATAAGATATTATTTTATTTGTACCAAACATAGCAAACAATAATATCATTTTGTTGTGATGGACGTGATGATAATAATATATTTATTTTGTGTTATATTTTTTTCGATGTTTAAAACACTTCCTTGTGATCTACATAACATGTAATGGTGGTGCTTTGGTTTGAACTTTGCAGAGATTTTATATACCTTAGATTCTGGACTATAAGCCGCTATTTTTTTCCTACGTGTTGTACTCTGCGGCTCATAAAACGGTGCAGCTAAATCTTAATTCTTTGCTAACGGCCATAATGTTTTATGTTCAACAAATAGTTTTCATTAAACACAAACAAAAACACTGAAAGCATGTGTTATTGTTTGTGCTATCATGCTATTGTGCCATCTTTTGGCGGAGTTTACTCAGAATATAAAATTACTCGTGCTTACTAAACCGTCCCATGTGTGATGTCTGTAATAGTGTTTTCATGCAAATTTGTGCATGCTATGGGAATGTAATCAAGCTAGCGTCGTTAGGATTAGCTAATATGCTAATGCCTTTACAAGTGTCTGTGTTGGCATTATTAACTTACAATGTTATTCTGTTTGTATTGTTCCAGTTTTGTAAATTCACCAAAACGTCACCATGGACCTATTGAGTCTGTTTAACTGCTCGGAGAGCTAGCTTCCGTAGCTCGTGGGTCCATGACGATGACTTCGGTTTTATTTGATCAGCCATTTTATTGCCATGTGACAAGCACCGTTGGGAAACAATTAAGGTATGTAAAAACATTTTTACAAAATCTTTCTGTGTAAATAAGTCATTTCACAACGTATATATCTGCGGTTTATAGTCCAATGCGGCTAATACATGGTAAAGTATTTTTTTCTTCTAAAATTTAGTGGGTGCGGTTTATATTGGCTCTTTATAGTACAGAAAATACGGTACATGCCAAAGACTTCCTCCAGGCCAAGCCTTATGAAATGTATTGTATGGAAGTATTATTGTGGCAAAATTATTTGCAAACGTGTATCTCAATATGTCCGTGTGTAATCCAATTCTGGTGCATGTGTACTAATTTATTTGTCTGTACATCAATCCGACTGTGTGTATTCAGATCCGCATACTTGTGTTTTAGATCCGTGTACGTGTTTTAAGTTGTCTGTCGCCCCCTAATCAGAAAGAACCCTAAAAAGGCTGTCTACTTACATGTGGCTTTTGCGAAACTTTAGCTGTGTAGAATTTGTAAGATTTGAGCACGAACATCCAGATTTCAGTGTGTTATATAACTTCCATCCATCCATCCATTTTCTACCGCTTGTCCCTTTAACTTGTAATACAATCTGCGTGTGCGTATCTGAGGTGTGTCTACATTTAACCAACCACAGAAGGTGCGACACAATTTAAACCAATCAGAAACAACGTACAGCTGAGGTGCGTGGAAGAGAGACGCCAAGACCTGCCTTACGTTGTTTCTGATGGTTTAAATTGCGTAGTGTCTTCTGTGGTTGGTTAAATGTTGGCACAGTGGATTGATGGCTTGGTCTGAAATTGGTTATTCCGAACAATCAATCAGAAATACTCAAACTACGGCAGGCTGCGAAAACCAAAAGTTTATTATTATGAAACAAATATAGAGTAGTGAATGGGGAATATAAACATGAGAAATGTCAAGTGTAGCGTGAGAAAGAGTTAAGCTTGGCAGCTCTGAGCAAGTGTTCGAGCGTGGTGCATCGTTGTTGACTTCAACGCAGAATTACATGATCAGTGGCTGCAAGGCGTTGACTAGTGGTGAGTATAAGGAAAGGTAAGGTGGAGTTACAGACAGACAACTCTTTTTACATGTTCAAATCGCTGTACAGACTGATTGAATTAACCAATCCCGGACCAAACCATCAATCCACTGTGCCAACAATGAACCAACCACAGAAGATACTACACAATTTAAACCAATCAGAAACAACGTAAGGCGGGTCTTGGCATCTCTCTTTCACACATCTCAGTTGAATGTTGTTTCTGATTGGTTTAAATTGCGTGGCACCTTCTGTTAAATATAGGCACACCTCAGATATGCACACACATATTGTATATTGTATATATTGTATTACACCAGGGGTGTCAAACTCATTTTAGATCGGGGGCCACATGGAGAAACATCTACTCCCAAGTGGGCCGGACTGGTAAAATCACGTTACGATAACGTAAAAATAAAGACAACTTCAGATTGTTTTCTTTGTTTAAAAATAGAACAATCACTTTCTGAAGTTGTACAAATCATAATGTTGTTGTTTTTTTTACACTTACATGTTGTGGTTTATAGTATTCTATCTTTATTTGTCGTTATTTATATTTTCTGAATAAATTATGTGATAATGTTCATCAGTCAACTCATTGGTGTTCATTTTCAATCTATCAAGATAAAAAAATAATCAAATTACAGTATGTTATTTATGTAGTTTGATCATTTTCCTTGACTGATGTACGAACTTCATATAGTTTATTTTGTACATACGTAGCATCATCTACAAAGATACAAAGACTTGCTATTGTGACATCCAGTGTACACATTTAGAACAGTTGTTTCTTTCATTCAAAAATTTTAGATTCATTTTTTATACTTAGCAAACTCATCCCGTGGGCCGAATAAAACCTGTTAGCGGGCCTGATCCGGCCCTCGGGCGGTACGGTTGACACCCCTGTATTACACGCATGCACTTCTGAATGCACGCACACAAGTTGTATTACACGCTTACGAATCTGGATGCGCAGGCTCAATTCTTACAAGGCAGAAGTGTCGCAAAAGTCACGTGTAAGTAGACAGCCTGACCGACAGACAACTTAAAACACACGTACACGGATCCGAATCCACACACTCGGATTGATATACAGACACACAAACGCACATAAATTGGATTACACACGCACAGATTGAGATACAATCTTTGCTACAATAACACTTCCATAGTAGGGTTGTACGGTATACCAGTATTAGTATAGTACCGCGATACTAATGAATCATATTCGGTACGATACCGCCTCTGAAAAGTACCGGTCCTGCTCACAGGAGTCAAAATGTAAACAAACACCATTGGTGGCTCTACATCTGACATCCACTGTAATGATACCAAGTACAGGAGCGTATCTACTCGATACTACGTTTGTACTATGATTACGTATTTTTTGGCATGACAACATCTCTTTTCAGTTTTTTTTAAATTTATATTTAAAAAAAATGTCCCTAGACACATGAGGACTTTGAATATGACCAATGTATGATCCTGTAACTACTTGGTATCGGATTGATACCCAAATTTGTGGTATCATCCAAAACTAATGTAAAGTATCAAACACCAGAAGAATAAGTGATCATTACATTTTAACAGAAGTGTAGATGGAACATGTTAAAAAAGAAATTAAGCAGATAGTAACAGTAAATTAACGAGTAGATTAATAAATAATTTTCTACCACTTGTCCTTAATAATGTAGACAAAATAATAGAATGATAAATGACACAATATGTTACTGCATACATCAGCAGACTAAATTAGGAGTCTTTGTTTGTTTACTTACTACTAAAAGACAAGTTGTCTTGTATGTTCACTATTTTATTTAAGGACAAACTTGCAATAAGAAACATATGTTTAATGTACCCTAAGATTTTTTGTTAAAACAAAGCCAATAATGGAATTTTTTGTCGTCCCCTTTATTTAGAAAAGTCCTGAAAAGTATCAAAATTATTATGGTACCGGTACCAGTACCAACATATTGGGACCACACTATTCCATAGTTTTGGCTATCATTACAAATTTCTGAGGAGTGAGAGTACACTTATTCCATGACTCAAATACGTTGGCGTGCATGTCTGTGTGCATGCAATCATGTCGTGCTTTGGCCCTGCTCTCACAACCAAGTCAGAAGAAGTGCGGTGTGATTGGGTGCGGACCAATGGGCTCACGCTAGTCAAACGTGTTGGACTTTCGGTGTGAGGTGAGTCCAAGCACGGTGCCATTGACGTAATGGGAATACACCCCAACAAACTCTGTAACAGTGGTTGGGAGTAGGAAAAAAATAATCAACATCTCTCCGTCACATATTGCACACACACACAGATACACACACACTTTTTAAGAAGAGCAATATTGCTGCTACATGTACTACGGAGGGAGCAGTCACGAATGACCAGGCACATATTTTGATAGCCCAAGTCTTCTGACAGCAGCCTCCTGCACTGGTGGGGTTTAATTTTCGACGGTATGACACACGGCACGGGGAAGCAATTAGAGGAGCAATCACAGTACACAAAAGGAATGTGGAAGTGAAACAGATTAAGGGAGGAAACCGGGACACTATCCTGCCGTGAATTGGCTTTGGATTAGCTACAGAGATGTACGAGCCACAGAGGAACACAGCAGAAGCTCCGGGATGTCACCTCTATTACGTCTATGTGATTGGAATCTACAATGCGGAACCACTGTCTTAGGGAGAACGTGGGGCATAATAACGGTGCGCATGATTTCACTTCTTTGGGAAAACGCAGCCAATTAAAATGCTGTAAGGAATGATACTCTAATCAGGCAAATTATACTATGATTACAAAGCTCATTGTGGCTAATGTGTAAGACATTTTCTTACAAAAAGTCATAGGTAATCAGCCTGGGTTGTTGACCGGCAGAGGAAACGGTGTTAAAGCCTGGTTTGCAGGAAGCAATGAAACCAGTTCTCAGTGATGTTTTCACATGTCTGCAAGAAAATAAGAGCACGGCTGCGGAGGCGCCACATCAACACTTTGGGTGGGTAGAGCTGAGCGTCAAACAGGGTTAACACACTCCCCCCTCAGAGCCTCACTCTTAATTGGACTTGAAGGCACTGTCAGGTCCAATCGCCATGCGGGGGTGCAAGAGAAACCTGCCAAATCTGGCTTTCGGCACGTCAACGAAAACGGGGGGGGGGGGGTCGATGGGGCTCATGCAGGGGGCAGCATATGGGTTAGAAATCTCTCAAATCCAGTGGTTTGCTTGCTGGCCTCACAGTCAAGAGATTGAGGGCAAGAATCTCCGTTCTGCTTACCAAAAATACACATTTGGTTAATTAGAGCAGCCCGTGGCTGAAATTGGGGCCCAAACCCGAATTTTTTTCGAGGCCCCCCTTCCCTTTGCAAAATGTTATTACATTTTATCAGTGTAAAACAATTTGTATACTCTTATAATGCGACTAGAGTTTGAGTTGATGCATGTTTTGTTCTCAAACTTTTTTGACCAAGTACCATCTCAAAAAACCCTCAAGTACCACCATCATCGGCATCGCAGTCTCGGAAGACCATTGATTTCCTGTGCCTCGGAGTCAGGTCTTGTCGCAGCGTCTCCTGTGGCTGTATAGGCCAATTCGTGAGAGACATTCCCGGCCGCAGATGTCACATATCCAGACCGGTCCCATAGATGTTGCCGGTGTCGCAGAGCCCTGTTTCTTTCTCTTTGCCCACTTAGCCTCATGGTGTTGGGCCAGGGTGGTTTCTGACTTGAGCAGCCCGCTGCGGAGTGCATGCTGCCACTGAAGGCGGTCCTGGGCTGCATCTTCCCAGCTGTCGGGGCTGATGTCAAAAGACTTGAGGTCTTGTTTGCAGACGTCCTTGTAACGCAGCTGGGGACGACCAATCTGCCTCTTGCCAGTTGTGAGTTCAGCATAGAGGATGTCCTTTGGGATTCGCCCATCGTCCATCCGCCGGACATGGCCCAGCCAGCGGAGACGTCACTGCCTCAGTAGGGAGCACATGCTGGGAAGCTGTGCTCTTTCCAGGACTGATTGGTTTGTGATCCTGTCCCTCCAGGTGATGCTCAGTAGACGCCTAAGGCAGCGAAGATGGAAGATGTTTAGCCGCCGCTCTTGGTGGGAGTATAGGGTCCAGGTTTCACTACCGTACAGTAGAGTGCTGGTGACACAGGCTCTGTACACCTGCACCTTAGTGTTGATAGTGAGCTTGCGGTTTTCCCATACTCTCGCTGTAAGCTTCCCAAAAGTTGAGGCAGCTTTTCCGATACGGCCACTGAGTTCGGCATCGAGTGACAGGTTGTCGGTGATGGTGGAACCGAGGTAGGTGAAGGTGTTTACGACTTCCAGGGTGTAGTTGTTGATGGTGATAGAGGGGGGTGGTTCAGTTCCCTGTCCCATCGTCTTGGTTTTGCTCAGACTGATGGTCAGGCTGAAGTCCTGACAGGCTTTGGTAAACTGGTCCATTAGGGTTTGCAGGTGCTCCTGGGAGTGTGCTACCACTGCTGCGTCGTCAGCAAACAGCATGTCCCGGATGACGAGTGGCCTGACCTTTGTTTTGGCTTTCAGACGGGCATGGTTGAACAGTTTACCGTCTGTCCTTGTGTGAAGGTAGACTCCTTCAGTTGCTGTACCAAATGCTTGGCGCAGGAGGAGGGAAAAGAAGATCCCAAACAGGGTGGGCGCCAGCACGCATCCCTGCTTGACACCACAGCAGATTTTGAAGGGGTCTGATGTGGACCCATCGAACTGGATGGTGCCATGCATGTCGGTGTGGAAGGACTGGAGGATGCAAAGGAGTTTGGGGGGACAGCCTATTCGTTCAACCAGCTGAAAGAGGCCACTCCTGCTCACAAGGTCGAAAGCTTTCGTAAGGTCAATAAATGCCATGTAGAGTGGTTTTCTCTGCTCTCTACACTTCTCCTGCAGCTGCCTCAGAGAGAAAATCATGTCAGTAGTAGACCTTCCTGCTCTGAACCCTGCCTGAGATTCTGGGTATATTTTCTCAGCAAGAACCTGGAGTCTATTCAGTGCAACTCTGGCAAAGAGTTTGCCAGTAGTGCTGAGTAGAGAGATACCACGGTAGTTGTTACAATCACTCCTGTCTCCCTTATTCTTGTACAGGGTTATGATGGTAGCATCCCTCATGTCCTGTGGGACAGCACCTTCACTCCAGCACAGACAGAGGAGCTTGTGAAGTTGGTCGAGGAGAGCAGGCTTTCCACACTTGAGGATTTCAGCTGCGATTCCGTCACTGCCAGGTGATTTACCGCATGCTAGGCTGTCAATCGCTTTGCTTAGCTCCTCAGTTGTTGGTTCCATGTCCAGTTCTTCCATTACAGGTTGACACACAACATGGCGTAAGGCTGCATCGGAGACAGTGTTGTCGCTGGCGTAGAGTTCGGAGTAGTGTTCTACCCAGCGGTCGAGTTGTTTAGAGCGGCCAGTGATGATTTCTCCCAGTGCCGATTTCAGCGGAGCAGTTGTGTGGTGTAATGGTCCAAGCGCCTTTTTGATGCCGTCGTACATGCCTTTGATGTTACCGGAGTCAGCGGCTGATTGGATGTTACTGCAAAGCTGTAGCCAATAGCTGTTAGCACAGCGACGGGAGGCATTCTGCAGTTTCTTCCTTGATGCCCTGAGAGCTATTTAACCCATAGATGGGGCAGTGGTTGGCGGACGCCAGGGCGTGTCCACACACCGGTGGGCCTGCACGCCTCGCCTCTGGGGCCCACTGCTGCTCCGAGATCCCCTACAGTTTAGCCTGCGTCCGCAAAGACGCAGTTACTGTGCGTGGCCACAAGGAGGCACCACAGGAGTCTTGGTGGTGGAGAGGCTTTGTACCAGCAGGAGGAGGTTTACGCACTCGGCTCCTCTTTTCACCCACCCAGGGGCTAGCTGGCGGCGATAGCTGTAAGCAGAGAGTAGCAAGCAGGGGCAGCATGCAGCATGCACTAACTACAAGCACTTCTGCCACAAATCTAACGCACTGACGCATCACACACACCCTGTGCGCAGTAGATTAAGATTAAGATTAAAGTACCAATGATTGTCACACACACACTAGATGTGGTGAAATTTGTCCTCTGCATTTGACCCATCCCCTTGGGGAGCAGTGGGCAGCAGCGGCGCCGCGCCCGGGAATCATTTTGGTGATTTAACCCCCAACTCCAACCCTTGATGCTGAGTGCCAAGCAGGGAGGTAATGGGTCCCATTTTTATAGTCTTTGGTATGACTCGGCTGGGATTTGAACTACCACCATAATGACCAACATTAAACTACAATTGCTTAGTAGGCCCAATAAAAACAAGACAGAAGTTTTATTTACAAATGTATTTATTATTTTTGGCCATGATAACGTCACGCACAGTTTGAACGGTAACACAGACTTTGAATATAGGAAAATAAAACACTGTACTTGAATAATGACTCAAATTGTTTACGTACCACTTTTCAAAAACAAATACAGTATATTGTTCAAGGATTTATTATTTTTGTGTAGCCTGCATTACTCTTTTGTTGGACATTCATTTGTTTTTGAGTATATTTGTTAGTGATTGGCAGCAACACGGGGATACCTCAACCTAAGAGTGTTTTGAGATAAGATATGTCGCTTGGCTAATTGTAATGTTTTAAATTACAAGCGACAATTTGTGTTTCAAGCATTCCTGCTATTTGTTGTAAAATGTCACAGTGGAACCCATTAGATCCGGCCAAAACATTTGGTCTTACTTCTTAGCATTAGCATATAGCGAGAGATCAACATAACTTTGATTTTCCCAAGCATGGGAAGTAAGAAAGTGAGTGTGAAGAACAGTGCTGAGAAGAAGTGGACAATGTTAATTGAATTAAATCATCAATAACATGATTCGGCAAAGCAATTTAAACGTATCACTGCTGGGCTAAGCCATACTGAAGCAGAATGAGTGTAATTGTCACGGCCCGGGCGCATTGGCATGCGCATTTTTCAAACAAGGAGGCTGCTCGCCTCCTGCACGCGTCACTCCTGCTGCAGCCAGCAGCTGCAGTCAATCTGCAATCAGCACACGTGTCAGTTATGATCTTCCTGGGCTTCTTAAGCCAATGCAGACCTGCGTTCCAGGCCAGAACGCAACCATCCGTTCCTGTTCCGTAAGCGATCTTAGCTCTATGCCACCTTGCTCTTCGTGTTTTCTTCCCCGTGTTTGATTAGTCAACTGACATGTCTTCCTTGTCGTCCTACCAGCAGTCTACCTTCATTCCCGCGTCTACGAGCTGTGCGTCTCGTCATTTCCCCCTGCGTTCCTTCTGCTTCCCTGATCTTGACCTCCGGCTTGGACACGGACCTCCTACGCCCCGCTATCGCCCCTGACTTCCGGATTGCCTCACGGACCTCCGAGCGCTGCCTTGTCCCTCCTCTCGTCCAACATTTACGGTAACACTCAACAGCTAATCTCCACACATAGTCTCACACCACATACACTTTTGGATCTAGTTCACACTCCATTTCCTTAGTTTATATTGTTATTGTTTGATTATTATATATATATTTATAGTTAATATATATAATAAATCATAAAGCAATATTTACCCCTTGTGGTCTGTGCCGTCTCTACTCCCTCCCCGAAACCTAACACTAATGCCAGCAAGAATGTTAAAATAATATCTGAACAGCGGATATGAAGCCATTAAAAAAAAAGAAGCTGCTGATGGTGTGTTTTGACTGAAAAGCAGCTAGAAGGATATACCATAGAAATCCACTCGCAAAGGTAAATGTTGTACATTATTATTACATTACTTCATAAAAGTAGTTGTTAGTAGTACATTATATTGTATTGATTTTATACCATATTTCATATCTAAAAGTTTGCTTTTCTTTTTGAAAGGCATGTTGCGTGTTAACAATGTACGGTTTTGGGGGAGCACACACCAATAACATTGCTTTGAATTAATTTCATTGTTAGACGATTTGAGATACAAGTGTTTTGACTTAAGATCTCAGTCGTAGCACAAATTAAGCTTGTACTATTGTACTAGTAAATTGCAAGGTGGGCCCTTTAGTTTTTACGGCCTTTGCTGTTGAAGGAAAACAAGTTCCCGTCCGCAAAGTGTCACCGTATTAATAGAACCGCGTTAAAGCTGTAAAAAAAAAGCAAGTAAAATGTGTAAAGGACTTAATGAATGAATCATTTAAAGAAAACTATCAAAGGAACTCGTGATCACAGACGTGCTGTTCTTCCGGCATGTTCTAACTGATCTCATTCCTCATTCCATCGCAAAACACAATCAATGTTTGAACATCATGTCGACCAGCCCCAAACTACTTCACACGGCCCATCAAATATGCAAATGCATTCATGAATATGCAAATGAGTCCTATGAAATCCTTCTTTTTTTAGTCATTTGAATCTCGGTGTGGTGTGAAATGCAATTTGATGAGAACGTCTTACCTGGCCCATGCTCGCCTTCCTCTTCCTCTTCGTAGTCCACCTCCGCCACAGCCTCCTCCTCTTCTTCATCCTCTACCCTCTCCTCTTCCTCCACCTCTACCTCCTCCTCTTCCTCCTCTTTCTCCAGCTCTCCTTCCTCATGCTCCATTTGCTCCTCGTTGTAATCCATATAGCTTTCTACCTCCTCCACCTCATCCTCCTCCTCCTCTTCCTCTAGCGCTCCATCCCCTCCCTCCTCCTCCCTGTCGTCCATCTCCTCTGTTCCGTCCGTTTCGTAGCACTCCTCCATTGTAGAGTTGTCCATGTCATTGAGGTAGGTGCTCCTCTTGGGGGAGGTCTCCAGGGTTTGCCTGTCTAGACTCTTTCTCTTCTTGGCCACAGGGCATCCATATACACTGCAACAGAGAGATAAGGTAGTGCCGCCATTAGTTGTGGACCTCACCTGGACATAAATGTTGACTTTCTCTGGGGGCCTCTTTGGTGAGGTGTTGTAACCCCATTTTAGAACAACAATATTAAAAATAATAAGACTTGGTGTTAGGGATGGTTTGACTGAGCTTCCTTTATAGCAGGGGTGTCCAAACTTTTCCCGCTGAGGGCCGCACACTGATATATCAAAGCAAACGGGGGCCGTTTTGATATTTTTTATTTTAAAAACCAATACAATATACGTATGTATAAAAAATATACATTTAGGCCTCCACTCAGGCTTGATCCTGGGGACCCCAAAGGGTTTAGGTACAAAACATATTTAAAATGTGTCATTATTTAGTATTATTATTATTATCCAAGGTTTAAATCTCCAGATCAACATTAGATCTATCTGTCAATATAATTATTTTATTTTTTTTAAAGATTTACGCTGTATGCTCTTTTTGTCAAAGAAAACCCTGTTTTTTTTTATAGAAAAAACACAAAATATGCAATATTTTCCCCCAATAACATTTTAAAGTGGAATATTTGAGATTATATAATAATTGGAGCTCATAGCATGACTCATAACAACATTGATTCATTATTATTTTTTGAGCAATGACACTTAAAAAAAAAAAAAAAAAAAGGCCCACTAATATTATTGGGGATCCAAAAGGGTCCTGCTCAGTAAAGTATTAAAAAATAAATCATACATTTTTTTTTTTTACTTTTAACACAATAGTCTCAAGATCAACTTCAGATCCATCCATCAATTATAACTTTTATTGTTGTTTATGTTTTTTGTTTGTTCGTTTTAGGCCCTGGTTAAAAAAAAAACAGCTTAGTCTTTTATATGGCAAACACAAAATATGCAACATTTTCCCCAAAAAATGTCTCAAAGTGGAATATTTAATGTGACGTAATTGGAGCCTTGAATAGGTCAATAATTCCTAATGACATTGATTTTGATTCATTATTATTTTTTAAATAAATAAACAGCCTGCATGGCAGCATTGTGTTATAAGAGTAAACATTGAAACATTTTATTGTTACATTTCACCTGTTTGCTCTTTTATGCCACTTTTTATGTTTTTAATTTTTTAAATCATATTTTTAGAATGTGCCACTGGGCCGTTAAAATATTACCCGTGGGCCGCAAATGGCCCCCGGGCCGCACTTTGGACACCCCTGCTTTATAGACATAGTAGAAAATGAAAACGACTTGGTGTTTTCCTTACAACGCTACTGCTTCAATATGTGTTTAATCAACATTAAATTATGCCTGGTTTGCATAATTCTTAATCAATGAATCACTTATTGGTCCTGTTACTGGGAATTATGAACAGCAGTAGGTAGTAATGCACTGCATTTACTTAAGTAACTCTTTGGATCAATTGTACTTGTCAGAGTAGTTTTAATGCAACATACTTCTAACTTTTACTTGAGTGTTTTTGTGAAAAATAAACTATTTTACATTGAGTTTTAATAATATTGCTACATCTTTTCACTTCATCATTACATTTATGGTGTGCCATCAGGGCCAGCAAGGCCTTCTCTGCTGGCCTAACATAACCAGAAATTATTATCAGAATTAAAGATACAAATAATTGTTTTATTTACTTTCCCTAAATATCTAAAAGTATTTATATTCTCTTCATGTCATATTATGCTCGTTCCAGTGCTGTTGTTTTTAGTTTTAGTTTGTATCCAATCAGAATTCAGCTAGCTTATGTTGCCATGCTGTACCAAATCTGCCAGAAGCCTTCAGAATCAACAATGCAGGCGTCCGTGCACTGTAAGCGAACAAGCACATACAGTTGATAGTCAGTTGCGATAACCAATCAGGTCACAAGTTAAAGTTAAGTTAAAGTTAAGTTAAAGTACCAATGATTGTCACACACAGACAAGGTGTGGTGAAATGTGTCCTCTGCATTTGACCCATCCCCTTTTTCTCCCCCTGGGAGGTGAGGGGAGCAGTGGGCAGCAGCGGTGCCGCGCCCAGGAATCATTTTTGGTGATTTAACCCCCAATTCCAACCCTTGATGCTGAGTGCCAAGCAGGGAGGTAATGGGTCCCATTTTTATAGTCTTGGGTATGACCCGGCCGGGGTTTGAACTCACAACCTACCGATCTCATGGCGGACACTCTAACCACTAGGCCACTGAGTAGGTTGTTGTCAGTAAGGCATTCAAGATGGCCTCACGTTGAACGTGACATTTACGCGTCCTGTGATTGGATACTCATCGGGGCCGTTAGCGGATTAATTTGAAAACACATAGAGTTCAGAGACAGTTGCGATAGCTAATCAGATTGCAAGTTGTTGACAGTAGCTGTTCTGTTACAACTAAAAGTTGTAAACTCTTGTTGTTAAAATGTGTCATGCTTGTCATTTAATTAACATTGTTACACGTGTATTTGTCGCCATCATGTGGTCAGGGTAGTTAATATATCTTTGAGAAGTGTGTACTTTGAATCAAACTTTATTGACCGGAAGTTGCATAAGCCAAGCAGATACATTTACGGTATATGTTTTAATTGCTGATGCGCCAGAAAATAACCTGTTTTGTACACTGTTGATGGGATATAATCCCCAGTAGGGTGTAAATGTGTTCCTGTATAGTATTTCTCCAGCCACGATCACGTGGTGACATCAATTATGGTATTTTGAGAGGTAATCATTGAAGTCGGTCATCACTGAAGGCCTAGGTGGGAAACGCCCGGCCCACCACTGTTTATTTATAATATATTGATTACTTCTAACTAAGACATATTAATTTTGCCCGTTAGAAAGTCTTTCTCCAGCAGGCACGGTCACATTGTTTCACCAATCCAACATAAGCACGAGAGACTCCATTTCAATAACAACAAACAGAGCCTGGCAGTCACATGACCGCATCACTGTAAAAAGTGACATGATGTCAGACGGCACAACTCTACATTATTGACATTGCAAAACTCGGAAAAAAACATTTATACCATGTGCTGTAATATGTGTCACTAGAAATGTTCACATTTCAGATGACTATATTTTTCGGACTATAAGGCGCACTTCAAATCCTTTCATTTTCTCAATAATCGACATTGCGCCTTATAACCCGGTGCGCCGAATGTACGTATTAATTATGGTTGTACTTACCGACCTCAGCGCATTTTTATTTGGTACATGGTGTGTGACCCGTAGATAGCAGTCACATATAAGAGATAAGTGTGGACTGTAGGTTGACGCCTGTTCAAAAAATGACTATAGCAAGTACCAGTAAGCAAACAAAACCAAAACTTTGATGTTTCATTGACATCACACACGGCGCCCAATAATCTGTCAAAATGTTTTAGTACGACTTTTGTAAGCTACAAAGCCTTACTACGAGCATCATAACTACTGTAGTCAGACGTACTATGCTTCAACATACTGGTATTAGTAGTGTATAGAAAAACCCAAAATGGCACCCATTAGGAGACATTACCTGACGTTTCGTTTAGCAATATTATGCAAAACCAACTTTTCTTACCTATTGGTCCCTGCTGTTATGTATTTGGGATCTGCATAATTTCAGAAAATGTGTGCACGTCCGCCATTGTAGTCCGCGCTGTAGTCAATAAGCACTTCCTTTTCTCGATCCTGTTGCTGTGGGACATTCATCCTCCGCTGTTGCCATTTCTAATATAAAGTAGCATATAGTTTGTACTTATATCTGTCAGTTGCCTCGCTATGGAAACGCTAAAAACTACAACAAAAATGATGTGAGAAGACACAGTCAGAGTTGAAGTTCGTAAATAATACCGCCCACAAAACGGCACATCCTGAAGTGACAGTCGGAAAGGGCTCGAAGACGGTCTGTAAAACATAATCTATGCAACATTTTGACCAAATAACCACCATTACATGTCATGTAGACCAGAGGTCCCCAACCACCGGGTACCAATCGGTACCGGTCCGCGAACCGATTGGTACCGGGCCGCGCAAGAAAAAAAAAAAAAAAAAAAAAAATTAAAATAAATAAATTATTAATTCAACATAAAAAACACAATATATACATATTGTGTATGTGTATGTCAATATAGATCAATACAGTCTGCAGGGATACAGTCCGTAAGCACACATGATTGTATTTCTTTATGAAAAATTAAAAAAATAAATAAAATAAAAATAAATAAATACAAAAAAAACAAACAAAAATAAAAAAAAAAAAACAAAAGATACCGATAATTAAAAAAACGATACCGATAATTTCCGATACTACATTTTAAAGCATTTATCGAACATCTCTAACACTCATCACCATTTTGCAAGCGCTATTTTTTCGTTTTATTTAGCACAATTAAAAAGGACGCACAGACTGACACAGTTGATGCGTTTTGTTGTCATTAAAAAACGTTTTAATGACGTTTCCTAACATAAATCCTACATGACAAAAACTTCTTGAATTATGCATTTTTTTTAGTCTTGACCTGCTCAGTGGCCTTGTGGTTAGAGTGTCCGTCCTGAGATTGGTAGGTTGTGAGTTCAAACCCCGGCCGAGTCATACCAAAGACTATGAAAATGGGACCCATTAACTCCCTGCTTGGCACTTAGAATCAAGGGTTAGAATTGGGGATTAAATCACCAAAATGATTCCCGGGCGCGTCCACCGCTACTGCTCCCTTCACCTCCCAGGGGGTGAGGGTGATGGGTCAAATGCACAGGATAATCTCACCCCACCTAGTGTGTTTGACCATCATTGGTACTTTAACTTTAACTTTGGAAGTTACTTAAGTAACTTTTTGGGATAGTTTTAATACAACTTTTTACTTTTACTTTTACCCAAGAGTATTTTTTGTATAAGAGTGCTACATTTACTCTGTTATATTGAGTTTAATTTGATCACCAGATTCATTTATATCATCATTATATTTCTTTATAATATTAATTACTTGTAAAGACATTCATTTGGCTGATCAAAGAGGCTTCTTCCAGCGAGCACTGTCACATGACTCGGGTTCACCAATCCAACGTAAGCACGTTAAATAGAGCCTGGCAGTCACATGACCACATTCAAACTACACTCTGTAAAAAGTGACATGACGTCAGAAGATTTAGCATTACTCTTCAATGTTTAACTCATAAACTGGGAAAAAAATACATTTAAATCAAGCACTATCTTTCTGTACGGTATACCGGTATTTGTATAGCACCGCGATACTAATGAATCATATTAGGTACTATAGCGCCTCTGAAAAGTACCGGTCCACTGTAATGATACCAAGTACAGTAGCGTATCTAGTCGATACTACTATGATTAAATACATATTTTTTGGCTTCACATCTTCTTTCGTTTTAAAAAAATATATATTATGTTTATAAACTCAGGAAATATGTCCCTGGACACATGAGGACTTTGAATATGACCGATGTTTGATCCTGTAACGACGTGGTATCGGATTGATACCTAAATTCTTGGTATCAACCAAAACTAATGTAAAGTATCAAACAACAGAATAAGTGATTATTACATTTTAACAGAAGTGTAAATAGAACATGTTAAAAGAGAAATTAAGCAGATATTAACAGTAAATGAACAAGTAGATTAATAATTCATTTTCTACCACTTGTCCTTAATAATTTTGACAAAATAATAGAATGGAAAATGACACAATATGTTACTGCATATGTCAGCAGACTAATTAGGAGCCTTTGTTTGCTTACTTACTAATAAAAGACAAGTTGTCTAGTATGTTCACTATTTTAATTAAGGACAAACTTGCAACAAGAAACATATGTTTGATGTACCGTAAGATTTTTTGTCAAAATAAAGCCAATAATGCAATTTTTTGTACCGACAATTATTAAAATAATGTTGGTACCGGTATCGGGACAACACTACTTCCAACTATAGAAAACATGATGCGGTGAGTTGTCTTTTTTTTATTTTTTATGTTTTAGCTGCGCATATGCTAACATTAGCCCTGTTATAACATCATAAGTGATCGTAAAATGTGCATCTTGCGTAGTATATGCTGTAGTAATGTATTTCTGTTTCTCTCTCACACACACAAACAAACACCAATTCAATTGTAGTGCAAATACAATTGAAATATAGCTACTTAATAAATCAGAAGTTACTCTCAGTATACTCGAGTAGCTTTTTTTCCTCTAAATAATTACTGTTGGATGACTACTCACTAGTCATATTACTCTAAAGTAACAGTAACTTATTCAAGTACAATTCTTGACAACTCTACCCACATCTGATTATGAACAAATACTTTAGAATCAAACAGTAACATGTCAATACGATCTTTAGTCTAAACTAAGTCAGCGATTTGTGATCCTTAAAGCTCGGTGCATTCTCTGGAAACACACAGGCAACTAATATGCCTTTCTTCTGATGTGAACGCATCACATCAAAACACAACTACCTGTTGGGAATTGTGATAAAAATGGGAAAAGACAACATGAAGTCAGATTAATTGAATTCTGCCTGGGTGAGGGCGCGCATCTGATTTTAATGCATTCTCTAGAGCTCTTTGCAGCAGCGAAATCCGATCATCCGGGTTTGTTGTTGTGGCGATCTTAAACTGCTTCACATATCAACCCTTAACTGCTACCTGGGCAATATGTACGTCAGGTTTGAAACGTGATTTCACGTTTGTACTTTAGTTGGAAGCGTGTGCACATATCTGGCACGTTTGAACAAAAGCATCCCACATAGTCAGAATTATGATGAGCCCTCAGTGTTTTTGGCCGTCAAATAAAGCCTCGTCCCAAGCTTGGAGCTAAACACGCTTTGGGCACGTTCACTGGGCTGTGAAATATCCCTGGCTGCTATTTTACAAACGCTCACACAACCTTTGGATATTTCCCCTGGCTGGCTCTACTCCTACATAAAATTAAATGACTGAACTGGATGAAAGGCAAAGTGACCAATGTGCATTTATTGGAATGTTGAAGTGTGCTGGGGTTTTTCTTTTTGACATGGGTGAAATTGTCAATGGGGATCATAAGACCTCCACTCAGGGGAACGGTTCAGTAATCAGGCTTGCATTTTTACTGTAACATGTAAAAAATGCCAATTCTCTGTAGACACATCAAATCCGTCCGAAGTTTATTTATTGCAACAGTGTGACCTTGTCTTGTTTCGCCCATGGATCGAAACCAGATTCCACAAACTGAGAGTTGATGGCTGAAAGACAGAGCTGTTTATGTGTTGTCCAGCATGACTCTTAAGGCATCGTGGTGTGAGATTTACAAACGTACTCTCGCATGGTTGCACCAGCTGGCATACACTCACACTCACCATCCCCCCTAAACCTCACTCTAATCTGGAATTTTGGTACCAATGTGACCCGCTTGGTTCCGCCCCCTTCACACTGAAGCATGGCGCCCTGATTGAGAGTGAAGTGCACTAGCCAATGAGCTAAAAGCCTGAGGCGTTGGCACATTGTCTCGTGCGACTCTTAAAGGGGAACTGCAATATTTTGGAATATTGTCATTATTCACAAACCTTATGTGAGACAAGAACAAAAATGTTTTCTTTTGTTAATGCATTATAACCCGTAAATAAATGCTGGCAAGAGTCAGCTAACAATGGAGTTAATGGGATTCAATCTATTCCACTTATAACGCGCTCTAAAAACCTAGACAATTACGTAAAAATTACATAACATTTACGTAATTTGCTCATTTTAAGAATACGGCGACAACAATTTTATCACAACGTTCACTATTTCCTTCAACAATAATAACAACAACTACTAATCGAGGCAGATTTCATGAGAGCCAGCAAAGACTACTTTGGGACAAATGGTAATCCAGAACCTTATATTTTTGAGCCTGGATGAATATAAGGAGGATGAGCTATAAGTTTTAGAAGCTGAGTGATAAACAGATCCAGCAAGTAGCACGATTGCTAAGGGCTAAACAAGAAATACAAACTACTAAAATAATAAAACAATCACTTACAATGTCTGCTCTGACTGGGATGCCAACTGATGGGATGTTTACATCTTCCCGTATAGGTGAAGAATTAAAGCCCTACGAAATAACTTTCAGTTTTGGTTGATAGTGTTTTGCCAGAAGAAAACCACAACCATGATGACTAGCGCATATAGCGTCATACTGACATGCTGTAATATTGGCACAAATATTACGTCCCTAATGACTATGCTGATGTTAAATAGCAGAAACAATCAAGAAATGATCTTGGATTGCGCTACAATAATGATGTTACTACCAAGAATGTTTCGGACGGATGCAGGTACAAAACAAAGAAGGACCGGCGGGAGATTTTTTCCGAAAGAAGTAGTAGTGAAACTATCACACTGGTGGCTATTTATTGCTACCACACCAATTTCCGATCGCATTATCATTTGGATTTGAGCATCAAAAGTAATTTACTAGTTGAGCGGGAACAAAGCCAAGGCAGCATCGGTCTGAAATTCTCATCTTTGACCTGACGGCAGCGAGTGAAAACTGTGGTATTGTTAATCCTGACTGTCCTTTTATCAGCTCCGTTTTTCTTTTTTGTCTCCTCAGACAAAACTTTTCATTTCTTTGGTTGTTTTTGAGCTTCAGCCATAATAGCTCTCATCGACTTCCGTCTTTTTAACGAATGAGGAAAGGGGGGGAGTGACGTATGCCGCAAAACAAGTCAGCACATTTGCAGTTTTTTGTGTGGCAAAGTGCCAGTAAAAGCGGTACAGACCCACCCAGGCCATGGCAGAGGTGTCATTCAACTAGTTATAAGTCCATGTATCATCCCAAAAGTTATGACAATATTTTATGAAGGATGAACAGTTACTTGGTGCTGTTTTAAAAGTAATCCTCACGCAGGTTGAACAAAAAAAGAATAAAAGGTGGGCGCAAACGTGCATCTTTTCATTTCTTTCTCGCCATCTATCATCATCTATCATCATGTATCATCATGTATCATCGCCATTTATGTTGAATGTAATTTATGTTGACCAACTTTTAAGTTTTTGGCCATAACCTTCTACTATACAAATGAGAGGCATTATTTATAATTTAAAATGAACTTTTACCAACTCAGAGGCCATGCAGCACCTCAGTATGTCATAGCTGCATTTGCCAGTTACCTATCTGTGCCGCTAAAAGTAGTTCATCTGTGGTAGCACTTATAATAACCCATCCATCAATCCATTTTTTACCGCTTGTCCTGTTTGGGGTTGCAGGGGGTGCTGGAGCCTATCTCAGCTGCATTCGGGCGGTACACCCTGGACAAGTCGCAGCCTCATCGCAGGGCCAACACAGATAGACAGACAACATTCACACTCACATTCACACACTAAGGCCAATTTAGTGTTGCCAATCAACCTATCCCCAGGTGCATGTCTTTGGAGGTGGGAGGAAGCCGGACTACCCAGAGGGAACCCACACAGTCACGGGGAGAACATGCAAACTCCACACAGAAAGATCCAGAGCCCAGAATCGAACGTAGGACTGTCATATTGTGAGGCACACGCACTAACCCCTTGGCACCGCGCTGCCACTTGTAATAACAATATTGCTCATTTTCGGTGGATATGTAAATGGAGTATTGTGAGCGGTTTTAGATGTTTTTTTAGAGGGTTTTATGGGAGCAGTGGATGACTCCAACTAGCTTCATTGTAAGCCACCTCGTACTTGCTGTGTTACAAATTAAAATGCATTAAAAAAAAAAGGATGTGTTCTTTTCTTACGTAGGCATTGTAAAAGATAGGCAAAATTCCCCAAAAATTGTGCCGTTCCCCTTTAAGGGATCATAGAGTGACACCTGAAAACTGTACCAAATTACATTAACGGCGTGACGGCGTGGCGAAGTTGGTAGAGTGGCCGTGCCAGCAATCGGAGGGTTGCTGGTTACTGGGGTTCAATCCCCATCTTCTACCATCCCAGTCACATCCGTTGTGTCCTTGGGCAAGACACTTCACCCTTGCTCCTGATGGCTGCTGGTAGCGCCTTGCATGGCAGCTCCCTCCATCAGTGTGTGAATGTGTGTGTGAATGGGTGAATGTGGAAATACTGTCAAAGCGCTTTGAGTACCTTGAAGGTAGAAAAGCGCTATACAAGTATAACCCATTTATCATTATTATAATTGAGTAACCGGTGTTGCCAACATCGACTCGACTAGTATTTAATAGGGCTGGGAATCTTTGGGTGTCCCACGATTCGATTCAATATCGATTCTCGGGTCACAATTCGATTCAAAATCGATTTTTTTCGATTCAACGCGATTCTCGATTCAAAAACGATATTTTCCCGATTCAAAACGATTCTCTATTCATTCAATACATAGGATTTTAGCAGGATCTACCCCAGTCTGCTGACATGTAATCAAAAAGGTTAACCAACGAACGAGATTTCTCTACAGAATCTCCTCTCTGGTCAACAAAAGCACCATGAGGATTCTGGCGGGAACTATCGTTCAACCCTTTTTCGATTACGCATGCACCTCCTGGTACCCTAGCACCTCCAAAACCCTCAAATCTAAACTCCAAACATCTCAGAACAAGCTAGTCAGGTTACTTCTAGACCTCCACCCCAGATCCCACCTCACTCCTACCCACTTCTCTAAAGTGGGCTGGCTCAAGGTGGAGGACAGAGTCAAACAACTTGCACTGAGCCTAGTCTATAAAATCCGCTACACCTCCCTGATACCGAAGTACATGTCAAACTACTTCCTTAACGTAAATGACCGCCATAACCACAATACCAGGGGGAGCTCCACTAACCACATTAAACCCAGATTCCGAACTAACAAAGGTCTTAACTCATTCTCTTTCTATGCCACATCAATGTGGAATGCGCTCCCAACAGGTATAAAAGAAAGAGCATCTCTATCCTCCTTCAAAACCGCAATAAAAGTTCACCTCCAGGCAGCTACAACCCTAAACTAACACCCTCCCCGGATTGCTAATAATCAAATGTAAACAATCAAATGCAGATACTTTTTCTTATGCCTTCTGATCTCTCTCTCTCTCTCTCTCTCTCTCTCTCTCTCTCTCTCTCTCTCTCTCTCTCTCTCTCTCTCTCTCTCTCTCTCTCTCTCTATGTCCACTACTTGATGTCCATATCCTACCCCCCCCCCCACACCCCTGATTGTAAATAATGTAAATAATTCAATGTGATTATCTTGTGTGATGACTGTATTATGATGATAGTATATATGATAGTATATATCTGTATCATGAATCAATTTAAGTGGACCCCGACTTAAACAAGTTGAAAAACGTATTCGGGTGTTACCATTTAGTGGTCAATTGTACGGAATATGTACTTCACTGTGCAACCTACTAATAAAAGTCTCAATCAATCAATCAATAAATGCAAGCAGATTTTGCAGAATTTGTTTTAACTATTAAATGAACCAAAAATATGACTTATTTTATTTTTGTGAAAATATTGGACACAGTGTGTTGTCAAGCTTATGAGATGAGATGCAAGTGTAAGCCACTGTGACACTATTGTTCTTTTAAAAATGTTTTTATAAATGTCTAATGATAATGTCAATGAGGGATTTTTAATCACTGCTATGTTGAAATTGTAACTAATATTGATACTGTTGTTGATAATATTCATTTTTGTTTCACTACTTTTGGTTTGTTCTGTGCTGTGTATTGTTTTGTTGGATTGATTAATTAAAATATATATATACAGTATATATATATATATATATATATATATATATATATATATATATATATATATATATATATATATATATATATATATATATATATATATATACTGTATATATATATATATATATATATATATATATATATATATATATATATATATATATATATATATATATATATACAGTATATATATATATATATATATAAATAAATAAAAAAATAAATAAAAATAAAAATAAAAATAATAAATCGATTTTTTAAAAATGAGAATCGATTCTGAATCGCACAACGTGAGAATCACGATTTGAATTCGAATCGATTTTTTCCCACACCCCTAGGATTTAATATAATATACAGTATTTAGCATAGGTAGTTTAACAATAGCAGAGTGTAGTATCTTTACCTGTGTATTATTGTAGTATTTTTAGTATAGCTTTTAAACTTATACATTCCATAATTATTGTTGACCCTTAGTTGTGTCATTTGTTTTCTCCCGTGTATATTTGTCTGTCTGTATGTACAGTATGTACATGAATGTCAGGTGGTGTCAAACTAAGGATAACATATTAAAATTAGCCGTTGACTAAATATGGTGCCCCCATCAATTCCTTGTAAACAATATGTCATGCACACTGTCCATAAACAAATAAATGAAAAATAAAAAAAAGTTTACCAACTGACTCGCACGGCTGCACCAGCCGGCATCCGTTACACCAGTACTTTAACTAAGCGTGAACTTTGGAATTGTACGGGCTGTATGCTTTGGGACCCCTTTATAATGCATTCTGTTCTAAGATGACAAAAAAGCCTATATTCATACAAACTGGAAATACATGTTCAGACACCACTCAGATGTAGGTTCAAATTCTGATTTATTAATGCCTATTTTATCACCGTACCACTGGGGAAGGCACATTGTGGGCATTTAGATTTAGACTTAGACTTCCTTTTATTGTCATTCAAATTTGAACTTTACAGTACAGATAAGAACACAATTTAATTGCATTAGCTCGCTGTAGCGCAGGATAAAAGAGCAATAAGGTGCAGATATAAATAGATTACTGTACAGATAAATATATTGCACTTTTTCATATGCATCCACGTTTATGGATGTACTGTATGTTATATTGTCTTTATATTCCAGCAAGTTAATCCGTTTTTTGGGGGGGAATTGAGGGGATTATTATGATGCGTTCAAGAGTCTTATGGCCTGGAGGAAGAAGCTGTTACAGAACCTGGAGGCTGTGGAACCTCTTTCTAGAGCAGTGGTTCTTAACCTTGTTGGAGGTATCGAACCCCACCAGTTTCATATGCGCATTCACCGAACCCTTCTTTAGTGAAAAATAAAATGTTGTTTTTTTTAAATTCAAGACAAAGTTATATGTTTTTGGTAACACTTTAACATATTCTAAGTAACAAAGACTTAATTTAGAGTTATTTGGTTAGGGTTAGGGTTAGGGTGAGAGGGTTAGGGCCAGGGTTAGAGGGTTAGGGTTATAATAAGGCCATGCCGAATAAGGCATTAATAAGTACTTAATAATGACTAGTTAAGAGCCAATATGTTACTAATTTGCACGTTAATAAGCAACTAATTAATGGTGAATATGTTCCCCATACTAAAGTCTTACCATGTTTTTTTTACTGATGCACAAAATTAACCGTGCATGAACATCACCTTGTTCAAAGAACAAAACCAACACAGTGCATAAACTCACAACAAATTACACACCTGCAAATCATTGTGACTACTGCTGTTGCCGTAATACGCCGATAGGGAGAAGTTTTTATTTACACGATGAGTCGGGTGTGTCTTGACCTCCGCCGAACCCCTGAGCCTGACTCACCGAACCCCTAGGGTTCGATCGAACCCAGGTTAAGAACCACTGTTCTAGAGTCCAGCAGTGAAAACAGTCCTTGGTGAGGGTGGGAGGAGTCTCTACAGATTTTCTGAGCCCTGGTCAGGCAGCGGCTTTTTGCGATTTCTTGGATAGGAGGAAGAGGAAGGTGCCAATTTCTCCATAGCCCTTTCTTGCATTCATTTGGGTGTGTTATTGTAAAAAGTATTATGATAATGATTCCATAGTTTGATAAACCAGTGCCCTAGTAAGAGTTAACTACAATGGAATATGATCATTTCTGTGTGCACAGAAATAAATCTGGGATTTTAGGAGGCAGATGTACTGTGATTTCCAGACTATAAGCCTCTGATTTTTTCCCACACTTTCAATCCTATGCTTTATAAAAGGCAGCTGCTAATTTGTGGATTCATATTTTTAGGAGAAACAGCACTACTCTTTGCACAGAGACACAGATTTTGTGTCATTCATTAAATAATAAGCTCATCAGATAAGTGAGCAGTTAGAAACTATCCATTCCTGTTAAAAAGCAAAGGGCTTTGTGAGGTGACTAACAATGATGTCTTAGTGCTATAACGAGACTAACAGCATTGTCTGGATGTTGTTATTGTTAAGGGAATATCAAATTCCCTGATGAAACAGAAATTGCTTTGGGTGGAAGCAGTGACATACTGAAGATAGATTGTAAGGAGTCTAACAAGGTGACATCAAGCTAATGTCTGCTTTCACTGAGTTGACTCTTAAAGCGCCTATAAGCCCCCTGCGGAATGTTTTGGAACTGCCCTACCGACATTCGTGATGAGGAGTTATCCGTCTTTCCCCTCTGATGTCCATCAGTCAGTCAGGGAGCAGTCAGCTGGCAGGCTCAATCTTGCCATGCCCAGGGATTCCTTAATGGTCTGACCCCCTGCTCTCCTTTGCAACCAGGGGCCCCATTTCATTAATCCAAACCCACATGGAAACTCATTCCCTGCCTGACAGCCGGCCTCCTCCCTCAGGGCTGCGTGAGGGTCTGTGGGACAGTGAGGGTGTGTGCTAGTGTGTGAGCACGCTGCAGCACTGTGATCAATAGTGTTTTCAACCAAACACCTCAAAACCACATTAAAATGCCACTCATAGCCGCCTCTCCCTGCCAGGACCTTCCAAATAAATCAAGGGCAGGTCCCGGCAGGATAGCTTCAACCAAGGCGTGGGTGGGGCAGGGGGTAAGAACAGGTGAGTGGGCTTGGAGAGGAGGGTCGGAATGTACAAGGGTCTAAAGACGAGCTTTCCAGTCCCTCTTTAGTCCAGATATACACTAAATGTTTGCATGTATTACAACACATACAAACTGGATAGCGCACGCAAAGCTAATCACTAAAGTCGTGTGCAAAGGATTGCGTCTCCTAAATGAGAAAAACAGAGGACGCAAAACATATAGCGTGTTTGTCTTCAAGTATGAATGAATGAATGAATGAATGATATGAGTTTATTTTGTGTGATCAATTTAACAGCACAGATTATACATGTTAACAATCATACACATACACACACAAAAAGAAAAATAATGACCGAAAAAGGAATAGGCTGAAGCCAAGGTTTATATTTGCCTATCCTATACATTCACTTAAAATTAGATTGCCTGGATCATCAACGTTTAAAAAATCAATGGGATGAAAGTAATCGTTGCTACACTACCGTTCAAAAGTTTGGGGTCACCCAGACAATTTTGTGGAATAGCCTTCATTTCTAAGAACAAGAATAGACTGTCGAGTTTCAGATGAAAGTTCTCTTTTTCTGGCCATTTTGAGCGTTTAATTGACCCCACAAATGTGATGCTCCAGAAACTCAATCTGCTCAAAGGAAGGTCAGTTTTGTAGCTTCTGTAACGAGCTAAACTGTTTTCAGATGTGTGAACATGATTGCACAAGGGTTTTCTAATCATCAATTAGCCTTCTGAGCCAATGAGCAAACACATTGTACCATTAGAACACTGGAGTGATAGTTGCTGGAAATGGGCCTCTATACACCTATGTAGATATTGCACCAAAAACCAGACATTTGCAGCTAGAATAGTCATTTACCACATTAGCAATGTATAGAGTGTATTTCTTTAAAGTTAAGACTAGTTTAAAGTTATCTTCATTGAAAAGTACAGTGCTTTTCCTTAAAAAATAAGGACATTTCAATGTCCTTACTTTTGAACAGTAGTGTATATTTTATAATTTTCCATTATTTGACCTTTCAAGCCTTTCTTAAACCTTAACAAAGAACTACATGTCTTCAACTTATCACTGAGCTTGTTCCACCATTGAACTCCTAAAACTGAAATACGTGTGTATTTTATGTTCGTTCTTACTTTACATATTTCAAAAATCAATATCCCCCGTAAATTATACTTTTCTCCTCTTAATTTAAATAACCTAAGAATACAAGCTGGAAGGCTGTTGTTCTTTATTCAAAACACAATTTCCATTGTTTTTAAAAGCAGAATATCTGAACATAGGAATAATGGATTGGTAGGTTCATAGTAGCACGCTTTGTGTATTATTCTAGCAACTCTTTTTTTAAGTTTAATTATTGGGTCTATGTTTGTTTTATAAACATTTCCCCAAACTTCAACACAATATGTTAGATATGGAAAAATAAAAGAATAATTTAACATATGCAGACATTTCTTATTCAGCATGTGTTACTTTATAAAAAATATCAATGGATTTGGATATTTTTCCCTACATATATTCAATCTGAGGTTTTCAACATAATTCATGATCAATTATTATTCCCAAGAAGTTAGTTTCATATACTCTATCAATTTTCACTTGATTTGATTTTAATTTTGCTTCACAATCTGTCCTTGCACCACTAAACACCATAAATCAGTATCTGAATAATATGTATGATAATATACATTTCGTTGTACTTGTGCAATGACATTAAAAATCATTCAATTCCTATCAATTCCAATATATGCTGATTATTAGAAAACCCACAATAGTAGGAAGATGAGACACAGATATAATCATTAAGCACTAACAATGTGATTTATTAAGGTTAAAACATTTTTGCGTTTACGTTTGGCACTTTTGGAATGTTTGTGCAAACTGGCAGACAAATGACTGCGCTGTGGTCAGAAGGAAGCAATCTGTGCAATATGACAGACGACGGAAAGAGACAATCTTCCGTGCCCCTGTCGACAACTAGCATATTTCTGTCAGATATGTGATATCATATCATCTGTCTAGCCGATGAATGACTTAAGGGTTGATTTAATTAGAATTGCGTTCATTTTTTTCATATAGGAAACTTCTAAAGATGTCCAGAAAAAGTAGCATATATTATATTTGCTATGTTTGTGAGCATAGCAAAACTTCCCATGTAGGAGCATGATAACATGAATGTGCAGTAAATGAGTGTCTCCATTGTGACAGCTGTGTAGTACACGCAAACACCTTGGATGAATAAGGCAGTCTGCACCACTTTTGTACTTGTCATGAATTGTACGTCTAGATCACCTAAGTAGATCACCCACAGCACGCAATTTTATAGTTTGCACACATTGTTTAGCACTCGTTATTTGGATCTGAGTAGATCAAGGTGCTCATGTAACAAGCTTGCGTACGCACAAAAAGCTGCTGTACGCCCTTTTTAACCGCAAAGTTGAGATGCATCAGGACTGACGTTGACGTGGAAATGTGCTCTGCCTCACGTCAACTCCACAGCTGCCGTACGAACATTTCTACAGTTAAGTTAAAGTACCAATGATAGTCACACACACACACTAGGTGTGGCGAAATTGTTCTCTGCATTTGACCCATCACCCTTGATCACCCCCTGGGAGGTGAGGGGAGCAGTGGGCCAGGGAATCATTTCTGGTGATTTAACCCCCAATTCCAACCCTTGATGCTGAGTGCCAAGCAGGGATGTAATGGGTCCCATTTTTAAAGTCTTTGGTATGAACTCGGGGTTTGAACTCACGACCTACCGATCTCAGGGCAGACACTCTAACCACAGGCTGTGAATACAACACACAGAGGTGATGCTGGGTAACAGTTCACATAAAAAAGTGCCAACTTTTACTCTTCAGATTGATTGATTTGCCCATACATCTGAATTTTTACTTGCGTGACTTCTGTTACATCTATATTTAGTAGGAAAACCATGCGACTGTTGTTCCATGAGGCCAGGCCCTTCGTGTGTGTTCATTTTGAAATCTAAATCACGCACAATTTGGTTTGCATGACATTTAAAATACATTTGGCATTTTGACAATGCATCTCATAGCAAAGTTAGTTGAAACTATAAAGGACGGGAGATGATCGTTTTTAACTGTTACACCATTATAAAAGAAAGCAATACTTTAAAGGTCTTTTATGATTTCTGTGCGTGTATTTGAATAAAAAATACCAAAAACTGAAACGTTCTATGCAAATAAATCCACACAATAACTTTAAGATTCTTTGATGAATCTTGTTTCAGACGTGGAAGATTTGGAATTGATTCACAAACATTCAAATATCGAAGTACCGTAAAACAAACACTTCTACAGTGCGGAACTAAGGAGCGCGATAAACGTCATCTCCGGGACATTAGGGGGAGCGCACCAGGTAAACAAACGTGGATGACCGTAGCCTCGTCTAATTTATAATCCGACGTGTGGAAAGGAATATATAGTTTGGCAACACAACAAAAAAGAGAAGCCTGTATTGTAAATCGATTGCACCTGACGGGGAAGTTGGGGAGACGTTGAGAACATGAAAACCTTTTCATGTTTATGGAACTTCAAAAGGCACTTTATTTTGAGCTACACATTTTGCAATTAATTGTAGTTTTTGTGCTCTTAAAAAATACAAAAACCTTTTTGTATTATTTCTTGCAGCATTTTTTTTCCAATGTTGAGTTGATTACTAAAAATAATAACAAAATGGTGTCTAATTTTTTTTCGGTGACACTTTAGTATGGGGAACATATTCATTAATTAGTTGCTTATTAACATGCAAATTAGTAACATATTGGCTCGTAATTAGTCATTATTATGTACTTATTAATGCCTAATGCTGCATGGCCTTATTGTACAACCAGTAAGCCATTAACTAAGAGTCTTCCCTCAATAACCTAACCCTTATATGTTCCCCTAGTGTCCAAATAACTCTAAATTAAGTCTTTGTTACTTCGAATATGTTCCCCATACTAAAGTGTTACCTTTTTTTCAATCAAAACACTTGTGAACTTTCCAGTTTGCACACATTAGTTTGATGAAATATGAGTTCAACTCCTGTTTCTTGGTATACATGCGCTGCTTAAAAAGAATGCAAGTGATGAATGCTAATTCAGTGGGACAAAAATAAATGTTGTCAAAAAGTGCATTATGTATTATGCATAAGTTAAAGATGCCTCAAACATTGCAGCCTTGATGATAATCGAATAATAAGGTGTCCAAACATTCAACACAAGAAGCTCTTTGGTGGAAATAAGAGTGCAGCAGCCTTAAGACTAAAGCAATGGGCGACTGTTATTAATGCGCTGAATCACTCTTTAAAAAAAAGAGGAACAATTGAATTGCTGTAATTGCTTTGCCGTCTCAGCTAATGGATAACAAATAATGAATACCGTGCTGCTCAGCTGTTCATTGTATCTTTAAAAGGAGTCAAGTGCACTTCATTGTTTGGGGTCAGCATTGTACAAACAAATAAAGCGTTTGATAGCACAGAGTGAACATGCAGTAAAAGCTGACTCGATAGCTTTCACACATTGCCAGCCGAAATGATCCCGCCGCTACCACACGACGTCTTATGTAAATGATTTTAAATCCCGCTGTTAAGAGGCGTTGCCTACAGGACAACTTCAGTCTCAGGTGTCCTCTCGCCTCTGTGCTGTCAGCTTGTTATGAAAGTGGGAGAGAGGAGTGTTTGCCCGGATGCTCCCAAGCCCCACAATGACTAAGCCACAGGAAGCCTCCGCAGCTTCGCCATCCCACATTGCCTGACGCTGTCGCCGTGTGACCTTGGATTGAACATTCTTCATCACAGCCACTCCAGCTCACTCATATGCCACTCGGCAATTAAAATGACGGTGGCATTTAAATGAAATAACATCGTGGCATTCATTGTGCATGTGTGCATAGCCCTTGTGTTGTCCTCATTTCCTGTATACACCCTGTGTCCTCCGGGTCAAAATGACCCATCTTCACTAAACCCCTAATATAAGCAGCTTAATTGAATTTAAACACCAAATTTCATCTTGCTTGAAGAAACAACTTGTCATTCACCACAAGATGTGTGAATAACTGAGTTTTCCCTCTTCACTTCATTTCTATAGCTTAAGAAAAGCAAAAAAAAAAGCATTTTGAATGCATTTTTATTCATCCCAATGACTCAGTTTCTTTCTTTTCTTTACCCATAACCCGTTCAAGTAATTAACTAATTAACTAACCCTAATTGGCACATGTAGGGCAGTATGCAAGTGCGCAGCCTTTGCAGATATATTTCTTACACTTGCAGCACACAGTATGTGTTTTACAGTCCTTTTGAGGGCAGAACTGACATCTCTTCCTCTTACTTGCCCTAGCCGGGGAAGTGGCTGTGGTAGCTGGATCCTCAGGTTGATCAGGAGCTCCTGCACTCTGAATAGCTTTTACAACTGCTGCTGAGACTTCTGTGCGGGGGACATGCTTCCTTCTTTCAATGAGCGGAATTTCAAGTGCCTTTCCCAGCCTCTCCAGGAACACCCTCCTCTTGTTCTGCTTACGAGACATCCAGGTCGGGTTGATCTCTCTCTAAATCACAAAGGCATTGTAGGAGGAAACATCAATGATGTTGTGGAAGATGACCAGGGGCCAGCGGGCAGTCATCCTTCTGCAGCTGTATGTTCCAATCACCTTATCTAGGTTGTCCACACCTCCCTTGTTGCGGTTGTAGTCTAGGATGATGACTGGCTTCCTGTTCTCACGATCGCTAACGTCACCATCTGTGTGCAGTGTGCTCAGAAGAACTACGTGGTCCCAGACCTCTCTTATGGCTGCAAGTTTGTCTGTCACACGTCTTGCTGGTCTTGACTCACGGTCATCAAATCGTATCAGTCTTGAGTAGGTGTGAAAAAGTTTGAGTGGCATTGTGGCTCGGAAAATTGGCCTTCCACTCTCTGCATCCCATAGACTAGTTGCAGCCTCACCTCGGGACCTGTATACACAGGCTAAGATTAGCAGCCCTAAGTAGGCCTGCAGGTCAGTCTCATCCATCTTTTTCCAGCTGTCTCCATATTTGCGAAAACCCTCCAAATTTGTCATCTCCAGGATTATTTTTTCAATTGCTGGTGTGATAAACAGGTAGAATGTAGAGACAATGTCATGGGCATGAGAAACGGCATACCTTGTGGGTCCTGGGGTCATCTTTATGATGTTTTGTTCTGTTTTGTTGTGCCTGCCTTGATGGTCATATGCTGCTGAGGACCATGTTATTTTGCCATTTTTTGAAAGGAATGTCTCTCTTTCAGCTTCAGGGTTTTCTTCTTCTGAAGATGATTCACCATGCTCTGGATTGTATTCCTCCCCATCTTCTTCTTCTGATACAACCTCCACTTCCTCTTCTGAATCAGAGTTGTCTTGCTGGACATCTGAAAATATCAGCTCTAGAGCCTCTTCAGCGGTATAACGCACGCTCATGGCTTCAGCACTGACATAATTCGGGGTCCTGTGATCTGCAGCACCTTTATAATCTCTGGAAATCCACAGAAAAAGAGCTCTGCTACTGATGGACTATAACAACTAAAACGTTGTAACATTCTGTGATGTATAAATAACTCTGTGACTTTGATTTCAACACTTTGTGACTCACGGGTCATTTTGACCCGAAGACCACCTTTGTAAATTTTTTTGTACAGCTTACATGGAAATGTGAATAAAAGCAACATTTCACTTTTTCTACTGTTGGTGCCAATCTAGGAAAAGTAATACAATTTCAAGTTAAAAAAATATCGTTTAGGGGATTTTTTTTTGTTTTTCAACACAAATGGAGGGATACACAACAGGAGGGATAGGAGAAAGTAGATCTGTACGTAGAATAGTATTTTAAACCAGTTTTTTAAAGTTATAATATTTTGCATAACATCCGCCCACGTACCCGGGCAGTCGATAACTATTTTAAATATTATGGCCATCATGAATCCCCCCATACTGAACACACAAAAATGAGAGCACAACATCCATCCATCGCAGGGGTGGCTGGAGCCTATCTGTGCAAACAAGGACAAAGAAAATAAATCCTCCAAACATATTGCTGGGTATTGTGGCCAAAGAACTCAATTTTTGTTTCATCTGACATCACATGGACAAAGATAAGACCTTCTGGAGGAAAGTTCTGTGGTCAGATGAAACAAAAATTGAGCTGTTTGGCCACAATACCCAGCAATATGTTTGGAGGAGAAAAGGTGAGGTCTTTAATCCCAAGAACACCATTCCTACCGTCAAGCATGGTGGTGGTAGTATTATGCTCTCTGCCTATTTTGCTGCCAATGGAACTGGTGCTTTACAGAGAGTAAATGGGACAATGAAAAAGGAGGATTACCTCCAAATTCTTCATGACAACCTTAAATCATCAGCCTGAAGGTTGGGTCTTGGGCGCAGTTGAGTGTTCCAACAGGACAATGACCCCAAACACACATCTAAAGTGGTAAAGGAATGGCTAAATCAGGCTACAATTAAGGTTTTAGAATGGCCTTCCCAAAGTTCTGACTTAAACATGCGGACAATGCTGAAGAAACAAGTCCATGTCAGAAAACCAACACATTTAGCTGAACTGCACCAATTTTGTCAAGAGGAGTGGTCAAAAATACAACCAGAAGCTTGTGGATGGCAACCAAAAGCGCCTTATTGCAGTGAAACTTGCCAAGGGACATGTAAGCAAATATTAACATTGCTGTATGTATACTTTTGACTCAGCAGATTTGGTCACATTTTCAGTAGACACATAATAAATTAATAAAATAACCAAACTTCATGAATGTTTTTTGTGACAAACAAGTTTGTGCTCCAATCACTCTATCACAAACAAATAAGAGTTGTAGAAATTATTGGAAACTCAAGACAGCCATGACATTATGTTCTTTACAAGTGTATGTAAACTTTTGACCACGACTGTATATACATGTTTATTAGGGCTGTGAATCTTTAGGCACCACATGATTCGATTAAATTCTTGGAGATAACGATTTGATTTGATTTTTCCTATATCCAAAAATTATATATTTTGTTTTATTTAGGTTGATTGATAGTTTATTGGCATCAAACTATTGCTTTAGTATGTGGAGTTCACTCTCTACAGTCTCTAGGAGTTGGCCAAGGACTTGCCCAGAACAGTGCAGGCTTGTATCATCAGCAAAGAGAATACAGTTGAGTTTTTAAAAGATTTTACAGATATCATTAATATACAATAAAAACAATTTTGGTCCCAGTACAGAACGTTGGGGTACTCCATGTGTTATAATCTTTTTATCTGAATCTACATTGTTCATATGCACAAACTGGGTTAGGGTTAGGGTTAGGGTTAACCCACCAAGATGACTTTTCAACCAATCATGAGCAAGACCTCTGACACCATACCTCTGCATTTTGTTTAAAAGTAATTTGTGATCGATGGTGTCAAAGGCCTTGCTCAGGTCAATAAAAACGCCAATAGAAAACTCCCTCTTATCAATTGCATTGGTTACCTCCTCAACTAATTCCATCACTGCCATGGAAGTGGACCTGTTTGATCGAAAACCGTATTGGTGTTCACTTAGCAAGTGATGCTTATCAATAAAACTGTCTAATCTTGATACAAATAATTTTTCAAGGACTTTTGAAAATTGTGAGAGTAAAGAAATAAGCCTATAGTTAGTGAACTGATGTTCATCTCCACTTTTGAAGATGGGAATAACTTTTGCCGTTTTCATCTTCATTGGGAAGACACCTTTTATAAAATAAATATTGCATACATAAGTGAAGGGAACAACTTTAAAATCAACAATTTCCTTGATCAGAGAAAAGTCCAAGTCATAGCAGTCTGTTGACTTCTTGCTTTTCTGAGAATTTACAATTTCTGTGATTTCACTTTCATGAACGGGAGAGAACATACATATATACATACATACATATATATATACATACATATATATATATATATATATATTTACAACATGTTCCTAGTTTTGCTGACTCAATATGAGTACAAAGGGAAAAAAGTAAAGCGATGTGTGGTTTAAAACATTCAGGAAGTATCCACAGCGTTGTCGACACAGCCACTTACCCACCTTCCCCTTCCTTCTGCTGCACGCAAAGATGACTAGGGTAAAGTGGACTTTATTTTCCATACCTAATCAGTAGCAACCTGGCTGTTAAAGTTAAAGAGTTTTGTGATTCCAAATTGTGAGTGCACCACAAGGCTAGTGACTGTGTGTGCGCGTGTCAGCAGGGTGGCTGAAAATAAGGACAGTTGAAATATGTTGTTGTTTTGGCTTTTGTGTTTATTAGAACGTTAATCCATTACCCCTTTGCTTTGTTTGACATACAGTACTGTATAGCACTGTATATTGTGTTTAAAGTGTACAAACGTTTTTCTAAAATATGATGAACTTTTGTTAAGGCTGGAATCTATCCTATTCATGTTTACATTGCTCCTTATTGTGAACTTTTTCTTCAATAAACAAACAGAACAAAGAACAAATTAGGTTTTTGAATCAAGGTCCTACTCTAAATTTATCAACACATAAAAAAAGCATAATTATATATATTTTTTAAAACAACACTTTCTAATTGAATTTCTTGTGCTGTCCATTAACTAGAAACTTACTAAAATTACTTGCGCCCTCTCTTGGTGGTGACCATCTTTTAGGACTGCAGAGCTTCGTAACACAACATAATACACGAACTATGCTGACAGGAATGTTTGAATACAAAACAGCATGAAAATATTTTTTACATTAAAAATGTAAACTGAATCATTTTGCGCCTTTATTGCTCAAATGTGGTCCGATGAAAACCCTTTAAGGAGGGGTGTGCAGTACAAGAGGTAGCAATCAAAGAAAAGGGCTTCACATCACAAAATGACCACTTCATCTTTTATGGAGTGGACACCCTCAGCATTATGGGATGGAACAAATTGTATCACACTGTCAGAAAGTGGCTCTTACGTGCAGAAATAACACTTCTGGAGAGGGAAGCCCATTTTGTGGCGCATTAATGCGAGGCTGGAGAGGGGCGAGGAGGCAGGAGACGTAGGGCTCCCATTTGGCTAATTTTGGGTGACAGCTGAGCGACTGCTGGAATGCGACAGCGTTGCACGGCACCTTTATTAGCAGTCATATTAGCGGCTGTTCTCAGCAGGGGCAAAAGCTTTAGCCAGTCATTAGCATCACACGCTATTTGTCTGCATGACACAGACAGGGATGAGGCTTCCTCTTCCTCTCACTGCAGACCTCCCCCCTCCTTTCCCTCTGTAATCCTCCACTCCTGTCACATAACTTTCACACACACCATATTTCTGCTCTCGTCCTCATCACCTCATCTGCCCTCTTTCCTCCGCTGCATCTCAGTCTGTAAATATTTCAGCGTATACGTCGCCCAAATCTTATCTCTTCCACCACCCTAGCTCATTGTTGAGCGCAGAATGGAGACGCAGGGAATGCACCACCTCTGGTTGTGCCCTCTATCCAGCAGCAGGATCTATAGACACGTGTGGCAGAGCACCGTCTCCATGGTGATAGCCTCCAGAAATCCATGAGGGATTGGCTACCCTCACAAGTCAGCCAGCCAGGAAAAATAGGAGCCAAAGTCAGACAGGAAAGTATTATATGTGTGTCTGTATTTTGGTGCAATGTGGATTTTTAAGGGAAAATATATTATAATACGTTGATCTACTAAAGGTTTACGTGTACTAAAACACGTGCAAGCTTGATAGCGCACGCAAAGCTGATCTACTAGGGTCATGAGCAGAGGATTCCGTCTCTTAAATGAGCAAAATTAGGAGCGCAATCCATTTAGCGCAGACCTGGGCAATTATTTTCACTCGGGGGCCATATTGAGAGAAAATAAATCTGTCTATATATATATATATATATATATATATATATTTGGGGTGTAGCTATTTGATTGAACAACATATTGATTCGATATTTGTGGTTGCTCATTCGATATGTCCATCCATCTTCTTCCGCTTATCTGAGGTCGGGTCGCGGGGGCAACAGCCTAAGTAGGGAAGTCCAGACTTTCCTCTCCCCAGCCACTTCGTCCAGCTCCTCCCGAGGGATCCCGAGGCGTTCCCAGGCCAGCCGGGAGACATAGTCTTCCCAACGTGCCCTGGGTCTTCCCCGTGGCCTCCTACCGATCGGACGTGCCCTAAACACCTCCCTAGGGAGGCGTTCTGGTGGCATCCTGACCAGATGCCCGAACCGCCTCATCTAGCTCCCCTCGATGTGGAGGAGCAGCGGCTTTACTTTGAGCTCCCCCCAGATGACAGAGCTTCTCACCCTATCTCTAAGGGAGAGCCCCCCCACCCGGCGGAGGACACTCAGTTCGGCCGCATGTACCTGTGATCTTGTCCTTTCGGTCATAACCCAAAGCTCATGACCAAAGGTGAGGATGGGAACAGAGATCGACCGGTAAATTGAGAGCTTTGCCTTCCGGCTCAGCTCTTTCTTCACCACAACGGATCGATACAGCGTCCGCATTACTGAAAACGCCGCACCGATCCGCCTGTCGATCTCACTCTTCACTAACTTGTTAACAAGACTCCGAGGTACTTGAACTCTCCCACTAGGGGGAAATATCTCCTCCCCAACACGGAGATGGCACTCCACCCTTTTCCATAAAAGTTATGAACAGAATCGGTGACAAACGGCAGCCTTGGCGGAGTCCAACCCTCACTGGAAATGGGTCCGACTTACTGCCGGAAATGTGGACCAAGCTCTGACACTGATCATAAAGGGAGCGGATCTCCACAATCAGAAAGTCCGATACCCCATACTCTCTGAGCACTCCCCACAGGTCTTCCCGGGGAACACGGTCGAATGCCTTCTCCAAGTCCAAAAAGCACATGTAGACTGGTTGGGCAAACTCCCATGCACCCTCAAGGACCCTGCCGAGAGTATAGAGCTGGTCCACAGTTCCACAATGAGGATGAAAACCACACTGTTCCTCCTGAATCCGAGGTTCAACTAGCCTCCTCTCCAGTACATGTGAATAGACCTTACCGGGAAGGCTGAGGAGTGTGATCCCACGATAGTTGGAGCACACCCTCCGGTTCCCCTTCTTAAAGAGAGGAACCCTCACCCCGGTCTGCCATTCCAGAGGTACAGCCCCCGATGTCCATGCAATGTTGCAGAGTCTTGTCAACCAAGACAGACAGCCCCACAGCATCTAGAGCAGTGGTTCTTAACCTCGGTTCGATTGAACCCTAGGGGTTCGGTGAGTCGGCCTCAGGGGTTCGGCAGAGCCTCCACCGCTGAGGTCAAGACACACCCGACTCATCGTGTAAATAAAAACTTCTCCCTATCGGCGTATTATGGATACCCCCAAACAATGTTCCCTCTAATTTCCCATCTGATTTGCAGGTGTGTAATTTGTTATGAGTTCATGCACTGTGTTGGTTTTGTTCTTTGGACGAGGTGATGTTCATGCATGGTTCATTTTGTGCACCAGTAAAAAAAAACATATAACTTTGTCTTGAATTTGAAAAACAACAACAAAAAAAAAACACTAAAAAAGGGTTCGGTGAATGCGCATATGAAACTGGTGGGGTTCGGTACCTCCAACAAGGTTAAGAACCACTGATCTAGAGTCTTAAGGAATTCCGGGCGGGTCTCATCCACCCTGGGGCCTTGCCACCGAGGAGCTTTTTAACTACCTCGGCAACCTCAGCCTCAGAAATAGGAGAGCCCACCACAGATTCCCCAGGCACTGCTCTTCAAAGTATTCCCTCCACCGATCCACAACATCCGCAGTTGAGGTCAGCAGAACACCATCCTCACCATACACGGTGTTGACAGTGCACTGCTTCCCCTTCCTGAGGCGGCGGATGGTGGTCCAGAATCGCTTCGAAGCCGTCCGGAAGTCGTTTTCCATGGATTCCTCGTACTTTTTGTTTGATCCCTCACCTAGGACCTGCTTGTCTTGGGAGACCCTACCAGGGGGCATAGAAGCATTCGGACAACATAGCTTCTAGGATCATTGGGACACCTTATCTACTACGATAAGGTGGCAGCTCAGAGAGGAGCATTCGATATGTATATACTGTATGTACACATACATATATATATATATATACATATACATATATATATATATATATATATATATATATATATATATATATATATATATATATATATATATATATATACATATACATATATATATATATATATATATATATATATATATATATATATATATATATATATATATATATATATATATATATATATATATATATATATTTATATATATATATATCAGTGGCGTGCGGTGAGGTTAATGTCTGGTGAGGCACTGCATCATCAGTCAGATTTACAAACATATGAACCCTAAATAGTATCTTATTCACCATGTGATTGGCAGCAGTTAACGGGTTATGTTTAAAAGCTCATACCAGCATTCTTTACACATACAAACTAGCACACAAAAAAGCACATTTAATAAAAAAAACATTATTATGGTCTTACCTTTCTTGCTGGACATCCAGCCTTTGCGTGTGTACCACGCCGTTTGAAAAGAACAAGTCTTCTGTCCCGAAGTCAAAAGCAAACCTTTTAGCTCCGGCGTTGGTCTACCTCTAATTATTACCTCCTGCTCCGATTGAAAGTCCAGTTTAGAAAACGGTTTTATTTTACATATGTAATCCTCCATGTTTTTAATAAAAGTTCAGGCGAGAGGAAATAAAAAAACGCTGCACTTATTATTGCTAACTTTTTTTTTCTTTTTTTTTTTTTCTTCTGGCAAGGAATGATCTCTGGGATCACTACCGCCCTCTACCACCAGGAGGCCGGATTACTGCAAGCCTCAGACAGTACTTCTTTGGCAGCAGTTTTATGAATGCTCAGCTGAAAAAATACGTTACACACATACAGTTGTTGACAAAATACACTGTACATTATATACCTCAGCTAACTAAACTATGGAAATGTATAATATAATTCATATAGCAATACAGTCTCACTGCACAGCAGCTCAGCAGTTAGCCGAGTCATTGTGCACATTCCATGTTGAGGCACAAATCAGTGACGTGCCTCAACTGGCTGCTGATCACCGCACCGTCTCTTCTCAGTATTTGAACGGCAAATGTGAAAATAAAAATAAAAATAATCTAAAACTGGTGAAGTTAAATGGAAAATAACTAGTATAATCACTGGATACATATAACAATTTAATTTTTTTTTTTTCTTTTTATATTTTTTTTCTTTCCATGATGGCAGGTGAGGCCCCGCCTCCCCTGCCTCTAGTGACTGCACGCCACTGATATATATATATATATATATATACTAATACAAAAACACACAATAATGTCTGATAAAATGCTAAAAACAACAGACCCCCTTAAAAAACATAATGGAGTTTTTTTTTCATGAATGACACACCCAGAATGTACATGAAAACAAAGACTGTGGGATTTACAATATTAACTATAAATGATAAAACATTGAATATTAACATAAAATTTATGTTGCTCATCTTTTATTTCTCAGGCCAAATCTTCAATTGATATCTTTTACGGTCAAGCAAACCAAAATAAAAATGCAACAAACAGAAATATTACTTTTCTGCACATCTTAGTTGTTAAAAATCTGCTTCTGTGTCTGTCTCCAACACCCGTGTATCGGGCTGGCTGCTCTGTAAACAAACCCCACCCACTCTGCTTTGTCCCTTGTCTGCCTGGAGCTGCTGTGACGTAGATTACTGTAATAACCTGTGTATCACTCAAAAACACAGACTCCAACCATTGGACATATTTTATCGTTCAAGGCTTACAGTATTTTGAAAATGGCACTGCACCTTCATAGTTTTCAATGTTAAAGGTTTAAACATTTTTTGTTTTAAACAATCAGCGGACCGGCTTTTGCCAAGGTCTGATTTAGCTTGTCTGTTTTCATGATTATTATTCACCAGGCTCAATGTGATTTATCAAGGCTGAAACTGTTCTGCGGGTGATATTTTGCGTCCTTATTTAGCATGTAGCATGGATATGATGCTCTGTCACACGTGTCTATAAAAGTATGTGAGAAGTTAAACCCACATGGCTGTTAGAAAAAGAGATGGTCACGCTGCAAAAACAGCTGGACAAAGAAATAATCATTTGTCCAATGTGTGTGTTTCAACGTACATGGACTGTTAGAAAACAAAATAGACTGTTGTCTATGCTAAATAATATAATTTCATAAAGTTGTAGCTGCTGGATGACTAAAGGGGCTGATTAAAACAAAGCCAATTGATGCGTTTTGTTGTCTGCTGGCATTTTTTTTCAATGACGTTTGTTTTTTTATTTGGGAAATATATTATTAAAATATATCCCCTATATGAAAAAACTTCCTGCAACATGCATTTTCTTGCAATTGGATCATTTCAGGCACATGAATGGGCTGCGGTGTCGTAATGGTCCACCACCTCCCTGCACAGTGTGCTAAAAATAGCTTCTGCTGTCTAAATTGCAATTCTATATTGCAGAATAGGTGGTGCATATTTTAGATGTGTGCTGCTTGGAGTTTGCAATACCATGAATGTTAAGGGAAATGAGTATATCTATGGGCACATAATGCTGGTAGTACACGCAAAAACCTCATCTAAATAGAGCAGTCTGCACCAGTTATCAATTGTACACAGTCAATGTCATAGTTTGCACACGATGTTTAGCTGGTGGTGTTTGGATCTTAGTTGATCAGGCCATATGTGTTTTATTTATTATTCTGTACAGCCATTTGGTCCACAGCGCTTGTTTTGACGGTGCTTTCCCAAATTGTATTGCATTGGATAATCCCGCTAACCACCAAACAAAAATAAACAGCAATCAAAACAATACACATGATAAAGGTTTTTGTTTCATAGTTTTTTAGTATGAGGGACTAAGGAAGATTACGTTAAGTGTTGGTCATTTTTATCGTTACATTGGGATAAATCACCATAAAATAAAGTAAAAACGATAAAAAATTAATGGGATGTCTACTGAAGTGTTGGAAACAGGACTTTGTGTGCTGTTTTTGTGCCTGTGTGTGTGTGTGTGAGTGCAGAGAGAGGATCATTTCAGAGCTGTCAGGCTTCTCCCGCGAGCAGCGGAGAACAAAAGACAGTCTTGGTGCAGGAGGCTCAGCGCATGGCAGACGCCTGCAATTTGGGGCGTTTTCTGGCGGCTCAGGCTGCAGCTCACATCTCAGCTGCCGAGGCTCATTCTTCAGCACACAACAGCACGGCTGTCAGCTTCTCCTAAAACTCGCAAAAAAATATTACGGCGGTAGCTGCGGTGTGGAAATAATCCCTCATCAATGCAACTTTAAAGACGTTTTGTAAGCATTCCTGTGTGGAAATTACGTGTCCACCTGGGCCTTAACGATATTGTTTAACAAAATGTTGTGGAGGACGACGACAATGTTTTTTTTTTTCATGTTAACAGAGCTTGTGTGATGTAAAGGTAGCTGAGAGGAATCCGTACCCAGCAGCAGGCTGTTCAGCTCAGTGGTTCGATAAGCCTGTTGTTGTCCATTCAATAGCACATCTCCAACATTTGTAGCCTGCAGTTAATGAGCCCTGTCTCAGCTTTAGAGGAAGACTCCTCCATTGCAGCACTTCTTTGTATCTATGTCACTGCCGGTGTCCTAATACCATAAAGTCGGCCCAGTTTGAGCCCCCTAAGCTACATTACAGCTCCAACAACAACTCCGTGCAGACTTCTTCCTACCTTTCATTCCTTCTCCCTGCACCACCCTGAAAGCTCAGGCTCCTTCTTCAACTCCTTCAATCTTTTTTTTCCCTCTCTTTTTTTCCCTCACACTTGGTGGCAAACGCCTCCTCACAGCCTGTTTGTGCACCTTGCTGATACTGTTCCCATCAAGGAGCTGCAGTTTAGTGGATAGGCGACATAGCGGCCGGCGAGGTTTCATGTTGGGGTGAAGCACAGGCCATTAAAGACGGGATAAGCCAGATTCAGGGCTGCTCAAGTACTGCCATTTTTTTTTTTACTGCAGATGATGCGTGTTACTGTATGTCATATGTTTTCGAGAAAAGGAAACTATATAACTGTTTGTGCATTGGTGACCTTGTTGTTTTCCAAACATAAGAAACACGAAACTACTGAACCATCAATATTGGTACTCAAGAGTACTCATTTTCTGTAGGTTCATGTGTTAATAAATGTTAATTTGTTTAATGGTAAAATCTAAATGTTTTATTTCACATTTAACAATGAGCTTTTAATGATGACTGTGCTTTCCAGTTGTTATATTTTGTTTTTTTAATTAAAATTTCTAAGTCTCATTTGCAAGTATTATAGATTAGACTTTGCATGCAGTTGCAATTCAAGACGTTAGATGGCAGTAGCGTATAGGCTCAGGCAGGGGTGTCAAACGTGTGTCAATCCGGCCTGCAGCCCGCAAGATGAATTTGCTAAGTATAAAGTATGGGGAACGGCGTGGCTTGGTTGGTCGAGTGGCCGTGCCAGCAACTTGAGAAGTGCTGGTTCGATTCCCAGCTTCTGCCATCCTAGTCACGCCCGTTGTTTCCTTGAGCAATACACTTCACCCTTGCTTCTGATGGGTCGTTGTTAGGGCCCTGCATAGCAGTTCCTGCCATCATTGTGTGAATGTGTGTGTGAATGGGTGAATGTGCAAGTAGTGTCAAAGCGCTTTGAGTACCTTAAAGGTAGGAAAGTGCTATTCAAGTATAACCCATTCCCCATTTATATAAATGAGCTGCGATGTTGTAAAAGAAACTGATGTTCTAAATGTCGCAATAGCAATTCAAGTGTAACTCACGTCACACATCACACTGTTTAAAGATGATGTGTCAGCTGACTTTAAGCGCCCTCTGGATTGGCTGCCGCTATTCCAATCAGCGCTGGTGCAAGCAATCAGCTGCCCCTGTTGTGGCTGGCGGAAGACTAATGCTGTAGCAACACACAATACCTTCTTTAATTATAAATTATCCACTCAAAGGATAAAATAACGAGACGGTAGGATGAAAAGACTTGAGTAAACATGAACATAATCTTTGAAGTAGTTAGAGTTCCGTGCAGCGGTGGTTGACTGCGCGATGTGCACCTTGAAGTCCATTGTAAAAAATGTGTGTTTCTACATTTGTGGTTTGTTCTATTTTGTTTTATGCTTAACTCTAGCATGTTCACATTGGTTAAGTTTGTAGTTATGTTACCTTTAATTCAGCTATTATGATGTCATTTTGACAATGAATGTGTTGTGGCAGTTGCGGATTTCACCAATGCGGCGGTTTGAGGAAACACTCGATTGCTTTTCATAACACATCTTTAATGGTGAACTGCCAACTTGAGAATGCTGAACAGGAAGTGCTTCAAGTTTAATGGCTTTGTAAATACACTGAGACAAAGTCTCTAAGTTCATTGTGTTCTTCATGGTGTTTTGAAACTGCACCATTTTTTTCCTCAGAATTTTCAACTAACTTAAAGTGCTTTGCCAAGAGGATTTTTTGTAATATGTATATTTTCAGAATGTGCTTGTTCTATTTTTGGCCAAACCATTTCAAGTTGTCTTTATTTTTATATTATTATGCCATGATTTTATCAGTCCGGCCCACATGGGAATAGATGTTTTACCTTGCAGTCCCTGAGCTAAACTAAGAAACACCTGGCCTAAGGGGTGTTGCGAGTCAGGGATTAGTTTTTGCCATTAAGCTGAATGTAGTCTTTTGTTGCGCTACAAAAAGCGTTTATACTGTTAATATTGTATCTATTACAGATCAGTTGGTTTTCATTTACACATTTGAAGGTGTTGAAATTGCCATGTAAAATCGCTGATGCTAATCGGTAGCATGTATATGACAAATCCAATTACCATTAAACTAACACATTTTGAAAAGTAGAGTCTTACTGTACACTGCAACCGCTCTGAGTGCTGCTTGAGTAATAGTTTTCCCGCCAATAGTTTAAGCTGGCCGAGTCTGCAATGTCCTGTGCAAAAAAGGTATTGAAACATGGCATGGTTCCCATCCCTACTGAGGGTGCCTCTCAAATTTGTGGTGTGTAAAATGAAGGAATTGTAATCAGAACTTCTCTGAGGCAGGAATACTTTTTGTGCTTTTCAGGGCAAATTTTAGTTGTTACACGGTTTTAAGCCTTGATGCTAGCAAGAAATTCCATGTGGAGTTGATCGTTACATTCTCTTTGGGGTTGGTTGTCACGTTCACTCATATGTTTATCCTACAGCTGTCAAAACAAACACATTAGATGATATTGTATCAATCGTGTTTAACACAGATTAATCACACAATTTATTGACCATAAATGCTCCTTTACGTTAACAGCGGATGGTAACATGACAGGCGGCCTCTGGTTGTTACATGGTCAGTGATCAGGTTCATGCATATGTCAGTGCAAAGATGAGTGAGGAGACTCTGACTGGTGTGCTTGGTGGCCAATTCCGCTTCAAAATACACCATGACGGGAATTTAGATAAAACCAGTGTAATTTCCATATCTTGCAGCAATAAATGATGTTATTATTGAAGCACCTCAGGTTTAAAATACCATCTAAAAACAAAAAACAAAAAGGTTTTTAAGGCAGCCATTTGGACGATCGTTACTAGTTATAGTACTAGCATAGTGGAGGACAAACAACGCTGGCAGTGTATCCATGGCAATTTTGTCAACTGTCATTAATCACAATTAATCACAATCCAAAAGTGTGTTCAAACCGCTTAAAAATGTAAAACGTTTGACAGCACTCATACATACATATCAACAGGCTGGCCTAAATATGTGTTAACATTTCACACTTAGTTCTGCCTTCTTGCTTTTCTCAAAAAGAAAATGTTCCCGTTAAAATAACATTGTTTATTTGCTATTGTGTCATACCTCTTTGTTGCAATCAGAACCTTGAGTTTGAGTTTATTTCGAACATGCAAGCATACAACATGATACATCACAATTTCCAGTTTCTCTTTTCAACATGTTCAAAAAGGAGTAGGAAGAAGCAGAGCTTATTTAATCCTACCCCTTTTCTTTTACATAACAGTTGCTAAACTTTTTTGTTCACTTCCTGTTCTCAATTTATTCACAATATACTCCATAAGTAATCACAATAAAAATAAATAGATAAATAATAATTGGTGAAGTAAGTTACATTCCATATGATGAGATAAGTAAGATTATTTTGAGAGTGAAAGAATGGATGAATTAAATAAATTCAGAATGTTTATCATGGTTCTTCTTCTTTGTACTTTGTAAACACTTTAAGTTTGAAGAGTTTCTTGAAGTGGATCATATTAGTACATTGTTTGATTGCTTTGCTTAATCCATTCCATAATTTAATTCCACATACTGATATACTGAAGGTCTTAAGTGTTGTACGTGCGTACAAATGTTTTAAATTACATTTTTCTCTAAGATTATATTTCTCCTCTTTTTTTGAGAAGAATTGTTGTATATTCTTGGGTAGCAGATTGTAGTTTGCTTTGTGTATAATTTTAGCTGTTTGCAAATTCACTATGTCGTGGAATTTCAGTATCTTTGATTCAATAAATAAAGGATTTGTATGTTCTCTATATCCAACATTATGTATTATTCTAACTGATCTTTTTTGTAACACCGTTAATGAATGAAGTGTACTTTTGTAGTTATTTCCCCATATTTCTACACAGTAGCTCAGATATGGTAACACTAGTGAGCAGTAGAGAATATGAAGTGATTTTTTGTCTAGAACATGTTTTTCTTTATTCATTATTGACGTGTTTCTTGCTACTTTATGTTGTATATTTTTTACGTGAGATTTCCAGTTCAATTTATCATCAATCATTATACCTAGAAATTTGGTTTCATTTACTCTTTCAATTTCTTTTCCGTCTATTTGTATTTGTGTTTGACTTTCTCTTCTACTGTTACCAAATAGCATTATTTTAGTTTTACTGAGATTCAACGATAGTCTTTTTTTGTCAAACCATCTTTTTAGTTTGTTAATTTCTTCTGTTATTATTTGTATTAACTTCTGTGTGTTCTCTCCTGAACAAAACACTGTTGTATCATCCGCAAATAGTACTAACTTTAAATCTTTTGTAACTTTACAAATGTCATTTATATAGAGATTGAATAATTTAGGTCCTAGTATTGATCCCTGAGGTACACCACAGGATATATTTAGCGTTGTAGACGTGTGTTCGCCTAGCTTCACGTGTTGTTTCCTGTTCGTTAGATAACTTCTTATCCAGTTTAAGACTAACCCTCTGATGCCATATCGTTCTAGTTTTTTGATTAAAATATTGTGATTAATAGTGTCAAATGCTTTAGTTAGATCCATGAACACTGCTGCTGCACATTTTTTACTATCTATTGCATTGGTAATTTCTTCTGTAATTTCAATTAAAGCCATTGAAGTTGAAACATTAGCTCTGTATCCATATTGGTTCTCTTCGAGTATTCTATTTTTATTTATGAAACTCTCTAATCTGTTATTGAACAGTTTTTCAATGATTTTAGAAAATTGTGGAAGTAAAGAAACAGGTCTATAATTTGTAAATTGATGTTTGTCTCCAGTCTTATAAATTGGTGCAACTTTAGCTATTTTCATTTTGTTTGGAAATGTACCTGTTTGAAATGATAGGTTACTAATATACATTAATGGTCCTGAGATCTCTTCAATAACCTTTTTTATCGTTTCCATATCAATTCCGTTACAATCAGTTGAAGTCTTAGATTTACATTTTTTCACGATTGTAACTATTTCCTCCTGTGTCACATTACTGAGGAACATGGAGTTGGGATTTCGCTCTATGGTATCATTATAGTCCTCGATTGAAACTGGGTCTGGAATCCTTTCTTCCAATTTTGGTCCAATATTTACAAAATAATTATTGAAGCTTTCAACTACTTCCTTTATGTTGTATTTTTTTTTATTTCCGTCTAAGAAGTATTGGGGGTAGTCCCTCTTTGTGCCATTTTTGATAATGCTATTAAGGATGCCCCATGTTGCTCTCATGTTATTTTTGTTCCTATCCAATAATTCACTGTAATATTCTTTTCTACATGATCGTATTATGTCTGTTAACTTGTTTTTATACTTTTTGTACTTAATTTCTGCCTCCGTAGTTTTTTGTGCTATAAATTTCCTATATAGTGTATTCTTCTTCTTACAAGCATTTTTTAATCCTTTTGTCATCCATGGTTGATTATTCTTTCTCTGCTTGTTACTGAGTTGTATCCATGGACAATGTTTGTCATAAAGTATTATGAACTTGTATAAGAAATGTTCATATGCTTCATCAACCTCTTTTTCATTGTAAACATTGTCCCAATCTTGCTTTTGTAGCTCAATTTTGAAGGCAATCATCCTCTTCTCTGTGCACAGTCTTCGAAATGTCCTTTTGTCTTCCATGTTCTTCTTGTAGTTTCCATCATATATTGTAAAAACTGGCAGATGATCACTAACGTCGGTTATAAGTAGACCACTTGTAGTGTTATTATCAAAATCATTGGTAAAAATATTATCAATAAGCGTGGCACAGTGTGCTGTGATTCTGCTTGGCTTTGTGATTTTAGGATATAGACTGATGCTGTACATTGTATCAATGAAGTCATCAATAGACTTTTGCTTGTTGGGGTTCAATAAGTCAATATTAAAGTCACCACATAAGAACATTATTCTTTGACCATTGTCCATGTAAGTTGCTTTGATCCATTCTTCAAATGTTTCTATACTTGACTTAGGTGATCTATATATACAACTAATGAAAATGTTTTTGCTTTTTTCCTGACATATTTCAATGGTTATACATTCTAAGATATTATCTATAGCAAATGACATGTTTTTTACCACTTTGTAGTTCAGGTTCTTCATCACGTACACAGCTACTCCTCCTCCATTTTTGTTGGTTCTGTTGATGTAGTTAAGTTCATATCCTTCCAGATCAAAATCTATTCCTTTTTTATCATCAATCCATGTTTCTGTGACAGCAATCACTTTGAAGGGTTCGTTGATGTGTTCCAAAAAGTTCTTAATGTTGTTGTAATTTGCATACAAGCTTCTGCTATTAAAATTAATAATTGACAATTTGTTATCACATTCAATGTTGCTATTATATTGATCATCTGTATAATAAAAACAATTATTACTTATGTGGGAGAAAAAAATTGTATCTTGATTTATATCATTTTCCAAATCCTGGTTTTTGTGATCTTTGTTGCAGACATTTTTTAGTTCCATATTTTCTTGTTCAACAATCTTTGATGTTGTTTCAATAATCTCTATAAGTGTAGGTGGATGCAATCCTGAATGTAGGTCCTCTTGTTTAGTTGTCCCTTGGAACATAGTAGTGTCGATGCTGAATTTGGGTGTTTGTTTTCTGTCAGAGTCCATTATCATCGTTGTTGTGGAAGCTGTTTCAACTTTAAAAATTGTCCAGGTCCTTGATGTCATGGACAACAATAACTCTTGCTTCTGGATCTCCATTCAGCTTGATGTAGATTTTACAGTTGGCGCTCCAAGTTCCCTGGATTTTTCCCTCCTTTCTCAAGTCGCGTGCTTTCTTGGCGATTCCAGCATTACGTTTTGTGAGATGCTCATTCATGTACACATTTGTTCCCTTCAGCTTCTTTCCCTGTCTCAGCAGTGCCATTTTAGATTTTCTGTTTACGAGTTTCACAAGCACGACTGGAGTGGCGTTGTTGTTTCTTCCGTTCAGTGGGATGCATGTTTCGATGGTATTAATGTCAATTTCAATTTCCTTTGATTGCAGAAAGTTGACCACTTGCTGTTCTGCTGAGACCATATCCATTTCATCAGGTTCACCTTCATTATTCACAGCTTTCGCATAGGATCTTGGTTTAATTCGGTGCCCTGTCACGATGATATCATTCATTCGTTTGTCCTGATCCATTTCATCTATGATATTCCTCAACATGTTGTTGTCTTCTTGAAGGATCTTCATTTGTTTGCTCATTTCAGTGGCTTCATTATTTCTTCTGTTGTTCTGAGATTGCAGATTTTCTATATTTTGCTGCAGACTTTTCACATCTTGTTGGTGTTCTGCTGTTACTTTTCTCAGATATTCTTTCATTTCTTTCATTTCTTCTTTCATTTCTTTCATTTCTTCTTTCATTTCTTCTTTAATTTCTTTCATTTCTTCTTTCATTTCGTTAAGTTTTTGTAGTATCGCTTCTTGATTCCTGTGTCCAACCTAAAATCTTGTTCCCAGTTGTGTTCTGTGTCAGCTGACCCCGAACGTTTCGGGATTTCAATCTTCCCTTTACCTTTTCGCATCGCGGCAGTCGCTGACGTCAGAGCCTCTTGTATCTTAACGGCAGTTGCTTCTTTGGCGACTTGCGGCACTTTAACTTGTTTTTTCCAACAATTTCGTATCTTGCGCCGTTCAGAGATCAATTTGAGGTGTCAGCCTGTCAACTTATATCACTCTGCGACGTCAGGATCACTTTAAAACAGCTGTAAACTCGCCGTAGCTTTTGGTTGCTAGGCAACCGCTTTGAACTGCGGCAAGGCGCCTTTGGCTTGAGGCTAACGGCTCTTCCACTCGCCTTATTTCAGCGTATCAGTGCCTCTCTACTGTCCAAAATCAGATCGAAGATGCCAGGTGACTCTCCTGTGGCTGTGATCGCAAATCAGTGGTCAAAATCTTCAGATTTAACAAAAAACTCCGGTAGCAGAAGCGGAGCCTTTTTCTTTTGCGTCCTTTCTTATTGACAGGAAGTGACGTGATTGGATGTATGACTATTGACTGTTTTAATGATGAGCAATTTGTATGAAAGTACAAAGTGTGACAACAAACCCCATTCTCCTCTACTTTCAATACAGTGGACATTATTTCAGGGTAATGCCTACCATTCTATTGAGATTAGAATATGGAGATTTTCTCAGACACCAAAGGCAAATGTGTTTTTGTTCAAGTTAAACTGCAGTATTTAGTAGAAAATGGCTGTTAGTGATGCATGTGTTGTATATATAGTGGGCCAGGCTGGACCAAAAAATCCAAAGTCAAATGTTTTGTCCCAGTCCACCCCTATTAATTAATTTCATCCATTTATTTATTCATGTGCATATTCACTGTAATATTTCATGTTATATAAGTATGCAGGTATAAGAAAAGAGCATGTCTAAAGGATCCTTAGGAAAAATAATAGTAAGTAAGTTTTAAGGAAAAACCTATTTTGTCTTTCCTATCCAGAATGTAGTTTTTAATCATAAATATTTAACCCATCAATGGGTCATAACCAAGTCTAGATTAAGCTAAAGAATGAATAATAATTTTGTAATGTATTAAGTACTCAGTAGTCATTTAGCATAATTTGGTTGCCAAGTTTCCAAGCATGAGTGAAGCTCATTGGGCATCCGACTTGCAGAGTGTAATTCAGCTATCTGTCATGCTGCAGCTTCACGACTGGATTAGCCAGGTAAGCAGTCTCTCCACCAATGTAATGACTTCAATCAATCACCTCAAACATCACAGAGAAGCCCACTAGTTCCTTGCTTGCCCACTGGCCATTTTGGGAGGGAAATAAAACAAACAGAAACCCCTCCCACCAAGTTGTGTATTTGTTTAAATAAGTCACAGCGGAGGATGTCACAGCAGGAGCCCACAGAGAGAAGCATGTGTGAATAAATTACGATAATGCAATTCTAGATTATGAGACATTCTTTCTAATGGTAAATAACACCACTAGTATATGCAAAAGAGCAATGGGGATGATTACTCTATGTTACGATAGAATTAAACTGAAATGTCATTTAGAGCTTTCAGTTAGTGCATTAATGCATGCAATTTGTCACATGGGGCGGCATAGCTCGGTTGGTAGAGTGGCCGTGCCAGCAATTAGAGGGTTCCAGGTTCGATTCCCGCTTCCGCCATCCTAGTCACCTCCGTTGTGTCCTTGGGCAAGACACTTTACCCACCTGCTCCCAGTGCCACCCACACTGGTTTAAATGTAACTTAGATATTGGGTTTCACTATGTAAAGCGCTTTGAGTCACTAGAGAAAAGTGCTATATAAATATAATTCACTTCAGTAATTCACTTCTTAAAAAAATAAAAAAGATCACGTTTATCATGCATACACGGATCATGACGACATATGCTCGTTTACCTGAAAGGCGCCGTGGGTTGCTATACCGTCCGTGATGGATGTCAAAAAAGTGCCAAAATCCTCGCGTGTAAAAAATTCACACTGCAAAAATGTGCGTGCTGACTCATTTTGCGCACTTGGACTCAAATTGCGCTCATGCCGACTTTGTTTGCTTGCACACAGCTTTTTTTCGCTTGCGAATTTGTTGGCGCTTGCGATGTGTTCTTCTCTATGCACGCACACTCAGTATTGCGCATGTGTGGACTAACTTTACACTCGCGCAGTCTTTCTGTGAGCACGCAGTATCTTTTTTTTCGCACTCAGACTTTGTTTGCGCTCGCGATGTATCCTTATGGCACTTAGGGGTGGGTATTAAAACAGCCCAGCAACTTGCGTCCTTTCTGATTGGTCACTTGAAATGCCTGCTATGTCCTTGTCAGAGTCATTCCGAGGGTTTCGTTACCATCCCTTCTTAACCCTTGTGTAATGTTCATATTGTTGTTACTCAGCCAGCGTTTATGGGTTTGATGGACCCGTTGCATTTTGTGGCTTTTAATGCCTCACAATCAAACATTTTTATGTTAAAATACTGAACAGATGTTTATTGGGATAAGGTAAACATCTGTTCAGTATTTTAACATAAAAATGTTTGATCAGACCCACAAACGCTGGCTGAGTAACAACAATGTGAACGTTGCATGGAAAATTTATCTGCCAGTTTCTGCATCCCACAGGGATTCTTCTTTTGTGTTTCTGCACCTGCGGTTCCCACACAAGGTTGCAACATTGTTTGTCAACACTGTCTGCTCTCATTTTCTCACACATTTGACCCTCTGATGTTCTGTGTACCTACACTCTGTCCTCCTCCTGTCTAGGCCTGCTGTGTGTGTGTGTGTGTGTGTGTGTGTGTGTGTGTGTGTGTGTGTGTGTGTGTGTGTGTGTGTGTGTGGGTGGGTGCGTGTGGTACACAGAACATCAATTTCCACACTTCTATTAGCCCCGGGTCCAGTGGACCCGGACATCATATATATGTAATAGAAATGTGTAGGGGGGGGTGTATAGTGTGTGGTCATTAAATATGTATTCTGATATATGTTCTTCACAGAAAATGAGCCAAAGTCATTGAGTCTCAGTTTGAAAAATTAATTAATTGTATCATTTTTCTTTTAATAAAAAATGAAAACGGGTCCCACAGACCCGAACACCTTTGAGTTATCTTTGACCAAAAAACAGACGTTTTCGAATTGTTTTTCATCTTCTGTAAATCAGTTAAAATAAAAGGTAACAGGTCTAAAATTTAGCCACATACTTTTGAACAAGTTTATCTTTGAAATGTCATCATGGCACTTTTTGCCAAGTTATTCCCAATAGGAGATATCCATTTAATATACACGTTAGGCCTAATTTACTAATGTTTTGCGTGCATTAAAAAACGTGCAAACTTGATAGTAGAAGCAAAGCTGATCTACTAAACTGTTAAGTGAGCAGAATAAGGAGTGCAATCCATTTAGCATCTCTGTCTTCATTAATATGAAAAATATATGCTGATCATCAAAACGGCCACAATACTGGGAGGAGAAGATGCAAAAATAATTATTTAGCACGCGTAATGTGATTTATCAACACTCATCACCGTTTTGCCAGCACTATTTAGCGTTTTATTTAGCAGGTGTCGGAAGGACGCGCAAAGTGACAGTTTCACACACGGCTGCAGGACCAGCGATCGCGCTGCAAAGACGGACAATGGACAGATGAGAATCCTCCGTCCTAAGTGTGTGTCAACATTTTGGACGGTAGAAGAAAAAAAAAAATAGACATATCGTCTATTCAGCAACATCAGTTTATAATTTTATAGCTGCTAAAGTACTAATGATAAATGATAAATGGGTTATACTTGTATAGCGCTTTTCTACCTTCAAGGTACTCAAAGCGCTTTGACAGTATTTCCACATTTACCCATTCACACACACATTCACACACTGATGGCGGGAGCTGCCATGCAAGGCGCTAACCAGCAGCCATCAGGAGCAAGGGTGAAGTGTCTTGCCCAAGGACACAACAGACGTGACTAGGATGGTAGAAGGTGGGGATTGAACCCCAGTACCAGCAACCGTCCGATTGCTGGCACAGCCACTCTACCAACTTCGCCACGCCGTCCGTACTAAGGCGCTGATTAAAACTAATTGGATAGTTTTGGTGTCCTTTAGCAGTTTTTTTGATTACCTTCGATTTCTTCACATATAATAAATATTATTAAAATATTTCTTATTTTAAAACTTCTTGAAGTACGCATTTTTGCATTTTGAGTGGTGTAAGTGCAGCTTCCCTCTCATGCACCCTTAGCGGTAAAAAAAGAGAGAAAAAAAGCGGTGTCAATGTAGATGCACTGTGCGACAGCTGCTAAAATGCCCATTACGAGTGGTGTCGACTCTTGCTGGTATGAAAACATAACAAAACGGCCCAAGCAGGAGCATGGTAACATGAATGTGCAGTAAATAACAGTGTCTCCGTGTATGGTAAAGCCCCGTATGCACGCAAAATCTTCATTTAAGTATGGCGGTCTGCACCACTTTACAATTACACACGTAGTTCTAGTAAATGGGACGCAACACATCCACGCTATTTTGTTGTTTTAACACGCTGGACAAGTCGCCACTTCATTGCAGGACCAACACAGACAACTAATCCCACTCACATTCACACATATCCCCAGGTGCATGTCTTTGGAGGTAGGAGTAAGACAGAGTACTCGGAGGGAACCGCAGCAGTCCTAGGGAGAATAGGCAAACGCCACACAGAAAGACCCATCGCTAACCACTGCGTCCTGTATGGGGTATGTATATGTATATGTATGTATATATATATATATATATGTATGTATATATATATATATATATATATATATATATATATATATATATATATATATATATATATATATATATATATATATATATATATATATATATATATATATATATATATATATATACATATATACATACATACATACATACATACATACATATATATACATACATACATACATACATACATATATATATATACATATATATATATATATATATATATATATATATATATATATATATATATTAGGTCAGAAAAAACACAGAGGCTATATCATCCCTACAAGCCTGCAAAACAGGCTTGCAGGGATGATACAGCCTTTGTGTTTTTTCTGACCTGACGTATATTCTGCTCTACCCCAGTATTGACCACTGTATAACGGATAAACCAAAGAAACCTTGATTTTAAAATGCATAATAAAGAAGGAAAAAAACATATATAAGTCGCACTGGAGTATAAATCGCATTCTTTGGGGAAATGTATTTGATAAAACCCAACACCAAGAATAGAACAGACCCGAACACCTTTGTGGATTAGTCGCACCGGCCGAAAATGCATAATAAAGAAGGAAAAAAAACATATATAAGTCGCACTGGAGTATAAGTCGCATTCTTTGGGGACATTTATTTGATAAAACCCAACACCAAGAATAGACATTTGAAAGGCAATTTAAAATAAATAAAGAATAGTGAACAACAGGCTGAATAAGTGTACGTTATATGACGCATAAATAACCAACTGAGAAGGTGACTGGTATGTTAACGTAACATATTATGGTAAGAGTCATTCAAATAACTATAACATATAGAACATGCTATACGTTTACCAAACAATCTGTCACTCCTAATCGCTAAATCCGATGAAATCTTATACGTCTAGTCTCTTACGTGAATGAGCTAAATAATATTATTTGATATTTTACGGTAATGTGTTAATAATTTCACACATAAGTCGCTCCGGAGTATAAGTCGCACCCCCGGCCAAACTATGAAAAAAACTGCGACTTATAGTCCGAAAAATACGGTATATATATATATATATATGTATATATATATATATACATATATATATATATACATATATATATATATATACATATATATATATATATATATATATATATATATATATACTATATATATATATATATATATATATATATATATATATATATATATATATATATATATATATATATATATATATATATATATATATATATATATATATATATATATATATATATATATATAAACACACATATATATTACAAAAGAAGCATAAAACACAACAAAAACACAACATTAAAAACCCATTATATCTATGGATGAGTCTCCTTCAACATTAAAAACCTATTATATCTCCTCCAAGCGACCCACTTGGGTCGCTTGGAGGAGAAGAGGGCGTATGACCAGTTGAGAGACCCGAAACGCCCAGTGAATCCAAGAGGTCACTGAGGATGTGTCCAGACTAGGCATCAGTAGATGTATGTACACAACAGTTTTAAATTTTTTTTTAACGCTTCCGTTTTTCGTCGCTTAAGGAGGCTTAACATAGTTTTGAATTAAGTAGATTTTTTTTGTTAACGTAGAGACCCTACAATAACATTATCTTAACATAATTTGTGTTGATTGACGTTGTCTATTGTCATTGTAAACTTTTAATGAAAAAATAATTAAAAAAAATATTACATGTACTGCACATTAAGTATTTGAAAATAATGTTGCCTTAATATTTTGACAAGTTCTATCTAATACCCCAATGTTGGGTGATAGTATTACTGACATAGTCAAACTTATCAAACAGGAGTTTAAACTCACCATCAAGTGAACACCAATTTATTTGGCATGTACAACATGTTAGTTATTATCTTATTAATCAAATAAGGTACCTTGTAATATGAATGACAATATGAATATAATATAAATGCCTGAGGCTGAAAGCAGGAGACCAGCTGAGTACAGGCGGTGATGGACACGGACATATTGTTATTATACACACACAGAAATGGCATAAATGTTTGCGCTTCTGCTTTGTTGCATTTCTAACAACGTGTTTGTCATCTCATTTGCTGCACTGTGATCTCCTGTGTGCTGTTTACTAGGCTGCAGTAGAGGGGGGAGGCACTTTGACATTGATGTAATTTATTTGGCAACTGCTTTGAGGACAGGTCTGGCCGGGGGTTTTTAAAGGGTCTATAGGTCGAAAGTTGGGATCAGAAAAGCCCCGCAGCAAGCCCCCAAGCCCCTGCTCGCCCCCTCCCCCTCAATCCCCCCCTTGTGCCCGCATCCCCCTGGCACACTCCACACTCACAGCACATGATTTGTTTATTCCCTCTGATGTCTCTCCTTTGGGAAGTGCGTGGAAAAAAATAGAAAAGGATGGAAAAAACCCCCACAAACACCACCTGTTATCTGACGCGGAAAGGTAGGCTCGTCATTATACGCGGAGGTAGAAATTACAAAGGCAAAAGTAAACAAATGGCATCTGAGATGAAAACGTGCGGTGGGAGACGCCATATGTGCATGAAGCAGAACATGTGACATATAAATGTTTACTTTAATGCTTTATGTAACATTGGCGCAAATTCTGCTGATCATTAAAGGCCGTATCCCTTCAGCGCCATCATATTGTTGACTATGTAACGATAGTATTGCAACTAAGATAAATGAACCCCAAGGTGCCCCGAGTCTGGAAGCTAATGACAGAAGTGACACATCCAACCAACCCAACTGCCTCCTTTTGGTTGCATAAAGCTTCCCCATTAAATATGGAAATGTGCATGGGGCTGACAGATACCACACAGAGGGGGGTTGATGGCATAGAGACGGTGTGTTTTTGGCAAAGCAAGTGGCACATTTTGATTAATGCGACCTTATCTGGTTCTGCACATGGAGGCAGAGGGGAGCTTGGTGGGGGTGGAAGGCTGCCACTTCCCCGTTTTCCATCCTCCGTTTGGAATGGATTCTCTCAATTGCTCTGCCTTTCAGGCTGCAATCCATTTTCATACACACTGTACATACATGCACATTTATTACTGGCGCCTTTTTAATGTACGCTTTACACGGCCCCGCATTATGACACAGTGGGTGGAATGCAGAAATCCAAAATTATGTCTTCTCAAAGATAATAATGTTAACTTTTGAGATTATCCTCTACATTTGACCCATCACCCTCACCTTCCGGGAGGTGAGGAGAGCAGTGAGCAGCACTGATGGAATCATTTTGGTGATTTAACCCCCAATTCCAACCTTTGATGCTGAGTGCCAAGCAAGGAGGTAATGGGTCTCATTTTCATAGTCTTTGGTATGACTCGACCTACCGATCTCAGGGCAGACACTCTAACCACTAGGCCACTACTATACTACACTACTACCTCGTACTTGCTGACTGACGTCGTTACAGGAGGTTGTCAACATAGAAACATAGAAACTGATGGTGTCCAGATACAACTTTTTCACTTCCGATACAATATCGACATTGGAGCTATTAGCCGATACCGATATTCAGCCGACAGAAAATCAGCACAAATCATAGTACAAACTTTTATTATTTTGTAGTGTAGAACGTTGACAAAGGCTTGATCAAGTGAAATTACTCACAGAACAATGGTTGACATGAAAAACACTAACCCATGTATGCTTTTAAAGTGGAGTGGTAATCGTTTTTTAGCGACGCTGAGTGGTCACAGTAATCCATTAAATTGAGCTCATGTGGATCCTTTTTAGTACACTTCTGCCTCGAATACTTTGTATGTGTAAGAAACATGCAATTACTATGGGTGCTGAAAAAAATTAGTTACATCCGAAACCCAATTTGTATTTATTCCAATTTAAAATGTATTCCTAATTTTCAAGAATCCATGTAAAAAAAGAACACATTTTTTCAAATACATTTTTTTTTTTACCCCATCTCAAGGTCTATTAGCTCTACTGTACATCATCAGGGTCACCTTAACCTAAGGAGGGGCCCCGGGGCTTAGGGGGTTTTGGAGGCACCCCCAAATCTCAACGACCCCCAGTCCCCAAAGGCAACATCCCCCGTTCCCAAAAACACAGTTTGAAAAAAAAAAATTAAATAATGATTTTACTCAACAGAACAGTAACGATGCAAAAATATCACCAAATATCAGGCACACGACTTGAAAACAACGTTGACAACTTGTTGAATCAGGTCCTGAGGTTGAGCAACTCAAACCTAACGTTGGAACAACATGCTTATTGACGAAATTCAATCAATGTTTGATTCTGACGTTTATTTTACTACTGAATTATGGTCATTTCCCAACCAATATGCTACAACACAAATACAACGTTGAAACACCATACTTTTTGACAACGTTTATTCAATGTCAGGTTGTGCCTTTGATTTGACCACTGATATTTGGTCATTTCCCAACCAACAACGTGAATCCAGTGTTAGACATCAACGTTTTCTCAATTTACAAATACAGTACAACTATTTTGCAACGTCGTTTCAAAGTCAGTTTTAAAAGACATTTATGTATAATTAACATTGGATCAATGTCTTGTGCCTGCTGGGTGCGCTTTTTAGCCTAGAAGTAGTCCGCTGGCCTTTCACACGCCTACCTAGGTTTGCGCCCTGCTCTAAGCAGTAGAAAAAAACAACGCAACCGAAAGAGAGAGAGAGTACACGATCACTTGACCAAGCTGAGCTGTTTATGATTGACAGCTCTGAACACCAATCATTGCATTCTGCTGTCAAAACCAGGGGGTCCTGATTGGCTGCGGTCCCTGGGGTTTGAGCTCAGGTAACCCTGTGCATTAATGTGGCCTTGTATGCCATACGTTGGCAGCCACGAGGAGCTTTAGTCACAGAAACCTGTTTTGAAATGATTTCATTATAACTTTTACACTAAATATATTGCGAGAATCGGCTTGAATAGAGAATCGATTCTGACCGGGACACCCCTAATCGAAACCGAAACTCCAATGTGTTCATATTTACTTTTGTTAGAGACATAAAGAGGATGGGCAATAATTTGGGCATATTTTCAGTTACAGTAAATGATTCTGTTTTCAAATGATAAAGTAGTGACGAGGGTATTGTGTATGGCTGTAATTCAGGTGTTTAGGCTAAAGGGGGCAGTGCCGTTTGAGAGAGAAGAAGAGAGAAGAAGGGTTGGCAACCATCACTGAAGTGTGGACTACATCTTGCGTTAAAGTACACAATGCTGTTGTATAGACACCAATACAGTAATTGCCTACAGTCATCCTGCTGTCACGGCTTGGGCGCATTCCAATGCGCCCTCATCTGTGCGCTCTGCTGATGGCGCCTCCAAGAGTGCACCCGCGCGTGTCAGTCCTGCTGCAGCCGGCAGCTGCCGTCAATCACCGGAAATCAGCACAACTGAAGTTGATCAGAGGTCCTGCCTTTAAAAGCCTGCACAACCTGCTATTCCGGGCCAGAACGTAGTCTTC